>NW_019154096.1:34238804-34268416 GCF_002288905.1 Enhydra lutris kenyoni | reverse complement strand
ATACTAAAAATATTCAAGGAATACCAAAATAGCAAGAAAGCGGGAACAATGAAACAAAAGTGGAGGAAAAAAACCAACTAATGATAATATTCAAGGAATACCAAAATATTAAAAATATTATATACTAAAAATATTCAAGGAATACCAAAATAGCAAGAAAGCGGGAACAATGAAACAAAAGTGGAGGAGAAAAACCAAACTAATGATAACAGGACAGTACCAAATCCAAATATATCAATAATTAAAGTATGTAAAGAATTAAAATACAATAAACAAAAGAAATGGATTCTCAGTTTTTAGAAGGGAAAATACCCAACGATATGATGTCTTTAAGAAACCCACTTTAGAGACACCTGGGTAGCAACTTCATTTAAATGTCCAGCTCTTGGTTTCAGCTCAGGTCATGATCTCAGGGTCATGGAATTGGGCCCCATATAGAGCTCCATGCTCAGTGCAGTCTGCTTGGGATTCTCTCTCTCTCTCTCCCTTTCCTTCTACCCAATGCCCCTCCCCCCATGCTCACTTGCTCTCTCTCTCTCTCTCAAATAAATCTTTAAAAAAAGGAAACACACTTTAAATATAACAATATACATAGGTTAAAAGTAAAATAATGGAAATGTTACACTATGTAAACACAAATTCAAAAAAGATGGAATGGTTACATTAATATCAGAAAAATTTTTATCTCAGAACAGGAAAATTATCATGTATAGGATCATTATCTGATGATAAAAGGGTCAACTTATCAAAAAGATATTACAATCCCAAAACAGAGCTCAAAACAGATCAAAAATGGATAGAAATGAAAGGAGAAATAGAAAACAAAGGTCCAAGTATTTTTGGAGTCCTCAAAACTCAGTAATCAATAGACGAGACTAAAAAAACAGTAAAGATATGAGAGACTTGAACAACAATATCAACCAAACTGATTGAAACAGCATTTATAAAACCACTCAACAATTACAGATTACACATAATTTTCAAATACCCATGGAATATCCACCTAGAAGGTCCATATCCTGGGCCACATAATAAACTTTAACAAATTCAGAAGAATTAAAGCCATATGAAGTATGTTTTCTTAGTATAACAGAATTAAACTGAAAATCAGTTACACAAAGATCTTTGGTAAATCCACAAATATATAGAAACTAACAGCATGCCTCTTAATAACCCATGGGTCAAGTATAGAAATCCAAAAGGAAACTGAAGAGTACTTTGTCCTGAATCAAAATGAAAAAGAATCTGTCAAAATTTGTGAAATATAGCTGAATTTGTGCTTAGTGCAAATGCAGAATATTGAGTTTTCTATTAGAGAATAAAAAAAGCACACAAACCTAAAAATCTAAGTTACTGCCATAAAAAAAAAAACTAGAAAATAAAGGGTGAACTAAACCTAAAGCAAGCAAAAGAAATAACAAAGATATCAAGGGTGCCAAGGATAAGATGTTGATATTAATGAAACAGAAAATTAAAACACAAAGGGAAAAAATCAATTAAACCAAATGCTGGTTTAAGTGAAAAAATTAAATTGGTGAAACTCTAGCCAGACAGGCAAAGAAAAGAGATAGCACAAGGACCAATATCAAACATACAAAGGGACTATCACTAGAAACCCTACCAACATTAAAAGGACAATAAAGAAGTATGAAATACCATTCTTTGTTCATAGATAAAATGTACCAAACAATCTCCAGAGATGACATGTGTGACTTCCTTGAAAGACAAACATTAACAAAACTCACTCAAAAATAAAGCTAATCTATAGACTCTATGATCTATTAAAGAAACTGAATTTGTGTTAAAAAAAAACTTTCCAAAATACAAAACTCTAAACCATGAGAGCTTCACTGAAGAACTGTACTGAAGATTTCACTAAAAATTTAAAGAGTAAATAATACTAATTCCACATAGTCTTTTCTAAAACACTTTTTAATTCATTTTGTAAGGCCAGAAAAACTCTGATAATAAAACCAAACAAAGGCATAATAATAGGAGAAAAAGACAGAAGAATGTCCCCAATAAATATAGACAAAAAAATACAATATTAGCAAACCAAAAGCAGTAATAAATATGAATGGTAATACTTCATAACCAAGTATAGTTTACATTTATAGCAAATCTTGAAAAGTCAAAGATGATTTAATATTCTAAAACCAATCAACATATTTCACCATAGTTAGAGATTGAACAAAATCATGATCACATCAACATGTAAGAAAAAAACATCTGACATCCATTTATGATAAAATCTTAGGAAACTTAGAAAACTAGAAAAGAAAGGGAATTCCTTAATCTGATATTGGGAAAAATAACTGGGAAAAACTGGGGTGTCTGGGTGGCTCAGTTGGTTAAGTGTCCAACTCTTGATTTTGGCTCAGGTCATGATCTCTGGATTGTGAGATCGAGTCCCATGTTGGGCCCAGGACTAGGCACACAGCCTGCTTAAGATTCTTTCTCTCCCTCTGCCCTTCTCGCCCCCCTCCACACTCTCTCTCTCTTTCTTTCTTTTTTCTTTTTTTTTTAAAGATTTTATTTATTTATTTGACAGACAAAGATCACAAGTAGGCAGAGAGACAGGCAGAGAGAGTGGGGGAAGCAGGCTCCCCGCTGAGCAGAGAGCCCAACGCGGGGCTTGCTCCCAGGACCCTGGGATCATGACCTGAGCCAAAAAAGGAGGCTTTAACCCACTGAGCCACCCAGGCACCCCTCTTTCTTTCTTTCTAAAAAAGAAGGAAGGAAGAGAGGGAGGGAGGGATGGAGGGAGGGAGGAAGGAAAGAAGGAAGGAAAGAAAGGAGGGAGGGAGGGAGGGAGGAAGGAAGGAAAAATGAAAGCTACAGTTATATTTAAATGTGAAAAGGTGAATGGTTTCCCTTAAGTTCAGGGGAAAATAAAGGAAGACCACTCTCATCATGCCTATTCTCAACACCATAACTGAAGTCTTAGCCAATGGAATATGTTAATTTAAAAGAGGGGAAAAGACATACGTGGAAAGAAAGGATTTCTTTTCCTATTCATAGAAGACAAAATTGTCTCTGTAAGAAATTCCAAGGAATTAATCTTTTTAAAAAATTGAAATAAAATAAAAAGCTCCTAGAACTAATGAGTATAGGATACCTAAAGTGTAAAAAACAAAAACAGAAACACCCAACCAACTCATAGCTGTCTATCTAAACATTAGCAATGAAAAATTGGAAATAAAAATTTTTAGCAATATTTACAAAATTCTCTCCTAAATTAAAATTATTTTTAGGTATCAACTTAAAAAACATGTTCAACATCTATATGTTGATGATAGCAATCAAAGAAGATCTAAATAAATGGGGAGGAATACTATGTTCATGGACCAGGACACAGTATCAATAAGACATCAATTCTTCTAAATATAATCTATAGATACTACACAATGCCAATCAAAATTCAAAAAGTTTGTTGTAGATGTCAGCAAGGTTATTCTAAAATTTTGATGGAAATTCAAAGGAATAATAGCCAAAACGATTTTGAAAACAATGTCAGAGAACTCAAAATACTTATTTTTAAGACTACTATAAAGCTAACATACAAAGACAATACAGTATTAGCAAAAAGTAAAAGCACAGATGCATAGATCAATGGATCTGAGAAGCATCCAGAAACAAACTCACATGTTAATGGTCAATAAGTTTTTTTTTTTCTGCAAGGGCATTTAGCAAATTATGTAGAAATAATCAGTCAGGAAAAACTTGAGTCTTGACCAAACCTCATGACTTGTGCAAAAATAACAAATCATACTTCATCACAATGTATAACTTCGCTCTGACAAAGATAGTGTCAATACAAAAAGATATTAAACAAATTTAAAAAAAAAGTCAAGCCACAGACAACGAGAAATATTTACAAATCATGTATTGGACAAAGAACTTATATCTCAAATATAAAATTGTTGGGAGACAATACTCCTGAATATATTCACATTTCTACATAGTCCAGGATTCCAGTGTGTGTCTCTCTCTCCCCCGTTCTTGATCTCTTGGCTCTTGTTCTTACTCCTTCATCCCAGAGGAAAGGAAGGACTCATGTGCCAGCAGTAACTTTACAAGGTATGAGTCTCATAATTTTGAAGTTCCTCTTCTGCAATGCATCACCCCCTGACACATGCTGCATGTACAGGGTAACACTAGGTTCTCCCCTTACCCCTTGAAGGCTCAAGGAACCTGAGCTAAGATGTTACCCTGGTTCTCTTTCGCAACAGTAATAAACTGCTCTTCTGATCCAGAAAGCCTCCAATGTTTGTCAGAATATCCATATTCTGTGGCAAACTAACTTCTGGGCTTACAAGCATGGTAAAATCTCACCATCTCAGACTTAATAAAGAACTCTCAAAATTACATGATAAAAAACAAATGACTCTTTTTTTTTTAAATGAGAAAAAAATGGAAGAGACCCATCAAAAGAAGATATACTGACAGCAAATAAGCATAAGAAAATATGTTCAGCTACCTTAGTCATTAGGGAAATGTATATTAAAATCCCAAGATATGACTACCGGGGTGCCTGGGTGGCTCAGTGGGTTAAGTCTCGGCCTTTGGCTCAGGTCACGATCTCAGGGTCCTGGGATTGAGCCCCACATCAGACTCTCTGCTCAGCGGGGAGCCTGCTTCCCCCCTTCTCTCTCTGCCTGCCTCTCTGCCTACTTGTGATCTCTCTGTCAAATAAATAAATAAATAATCTTAAAAAAAAAAAGATATGACTACCAACCTATTAGAATGGCTAAAATTAAACTAACAAACAAAAACAACTCATAACACCAAATGCTATGAAAAATGTGACAGAACAGGAATTTTTATTCATTGGTGGTGGTACTATAAAATGGTACAGCCACTATGGAAAAGAGTTTGGCAGTTTCTTATTAAGATATATATATATATCTATATAGATATATATATAACAAGATAAGCTATATATAAGCTATTAACAGCTATAAGCTATAATAAGCTATATAAGCTTATTAAGCTATATATGTTAAACCAAGGTAAATGAAAGTACATGTATGTTCACACAAAATCCTGTATGCTAATGTATATATAAGCTTAACAGATATATATAATATATACATATATACTATCTCTAAATATATAAATATATAGAGAGAGAGAAAGGAAGAGAGAATCTAGAAATTGGAAATAATCTAAATTTTCTTCAACTACAGAACAAATAAATTATGAAACAAGGATACAATCGGTTACTACACAGCAATAAAAATGAGTAAATATTGATAAATGCATAGGCAAATTTCAAAGACATTATGTTAAGTGAATGAAACCAGACTTGAAAGATTACATATGGTAGGTATGCTTTCAGTTACATGATATTCTGGGAAAGGCAGAAGTACAGGCAGAAATGACATATGAACATTGGCAGAGACTGAGAAAGGGGGAGGAAATGATTATAAAGGGGTAGCAGGAGAGAAATTTAGGTGTAAAGAAATTGTGCTTTAACTGCAGTGTTGATTATCAGATTCTACTCACTTGTTAAAACTAATAGATATGCACACTTAAAAAGTGAATTTTACTGTATGTAAACTTTAAAAAAAAAACTTTTTTTAATGCTGCCCGACATAACCTAATCAGGTGTTATCCTTTTATAAATCAGGGTTTATTCTATTATATTTTAAGCCATTTTTAAATGTCATGTGTAGGCGGTTCTTGGCATTAAGCACTATCTTCCTGGAAATCTTGGCACAATGATAGTCCAGTGGAGAAAGAAGCAAATGTACAGCCTGAAGTGAAGAAGGAGAAACATGAGATGCAGGTCCATGCAAACCACTAGCTCATCCACCCACAGAAGCCACAGGAGCAGAAATAAGGAAAGCCAGGGACCAAGGATGCCAGCACAAATTGCTGGGACTACATAGCTACTGTCTAGAACATGCTTCATTGGATCTAGGACGTCCATCACCATGGATGGCAATGACCACCTTTCAGAGATCCACCCTGCTCACACCAGAACAATCCCCTTCCAGTCCTTTGTCCTGGACCTGTGACATTCTGGAATAGTCTTGTTCTCAGCTGTGGCTGAAGGTAACATGTGCACAATAAATCATCTCTTCTGCTGTCTCAACTGGAGAAAAAAAATCATCTGTAGGCTTTTCTCTTTCACACACAACAGATTCCTTATATTAGGGTCACCACTGTCTTGACCCTCAAGAGTTTATTTTCTAGATTTTTCCCTTTTTCCTGAGCTCTTCCTCTTTTTTGTTATGTTTTTGGTAAGTGGGTGGGAACTCTTGTTTAATGCATGGGTTTGTTTTGTTTTTTGCTTTTTGTTTTTAGTGTAAAGCATCAAGAATTTTCTTTTCTTTCCTTGGGTTACATTTTCTTCCAGATTCCATACTATGGTTCATCAATCTTTTCCCTACCTACTCATCTGCTGGCCCAAATTATAACTACAATTTCCATTCTGCTCCTTCTCATCTTGTCAATACTATCCAGACTTTCTATTTTATGACATTATGAAGGTAGTTTCTATGTCTCTCTTTTTATTTCTATATGAGACTTACTTCTTTTCCCTAATAGCTACATTCTGAGAACTGAAATTTTCTTATTAAAATTTGTTTGTTGAAACTGAAGTGCTCCATTTAGGGTAAATTCATTCTCTGCTAGAATACCTGGTTCTGCTCCCTTTCAGAGAATTTATTTAACATGCTGTACTAGCTCCATTCTGCTTGTGGTGAGAGGTAACCCATTCCTGTAAAGTGAGCTCAGATTTAGCATAATACCTCCAGTTTTGTAAACTCTGGAAAAATTGCTTCCTTCACAGAAAATTACCCTCTGGTTCCAGTTTTTATTTCACTGATCATTCAGAGCAGATTGTTCAAGGCAGATCAGAATACCATTCGCTTCACTTCAAACTGGGAATATTGGTGAGAATTCTGACTTGAGTGGACTTTAGGAGCAGTAAGGTGAGGAATGGGATTGATGTCATGCAGTGTTCCAACCTTCTATTTGTTCCCTTGATCACCAGTTTTTGAAGTTTATAGCACTGTAATGTGCCAGTCACTTCCCCTCCAACACACACACACACACACACACACACACACACACACACACACAAACTTCTTTTTAATTTAGTTGATACTTGTAATGTTTAGGGGTTTTATTTAGGATTTTTCCTTGTTTTTAAAGATTTATTTATTTATTTATTTGCAGGGGGGGGCAGGGCATGAGCCTTAGGGGCAGAGGGAGAAGGAAAGAGAATCTCAAGCAGACTCCACAATGAGTGTAGAGCCCAATCCAGCGTTTCATCTCAGGACCTTGAGATCATGACCTGAGCTGAAACCAAGAGTCAGACACTTAACTCACTGTACCACCCAGGCTCTCCTAGGTGAGATTCTTAGATCCTGAAGTGGGAAAAAATGTTGCCATCCCAAGACATGTCTCTTTGGCACATCACTTGTCTTAGGCTGGTTATTTTAAGAAACTGTAGACACAAGAAATCTCTGAAAATTGAGCACCAGAGAAGAGAGGGACGATTCTAAATCTAAATCTCTAGAAACTCTTATCAGTGGAGAAGACACAGACTTCAGTCTGCATAATCCTACCCTGTTTACTCTGCTGCTCCTGGTAACCACCCATAACCGACTTCCTCCCCCTAACATCTTCTTTTATCGTTAGTTGAAGATGGTATCTGAACTGAAGATGACTTCAGCCACTTCAGGAATCACTCAGTTTTCCTGGGTCTCTCCCATGTATCCAGAAGGTATCCATGTTATTAAACGTGTTTGGTTTTTTCCTGTTAATGTGTCTCATATCAATTTAATTATTAGGCCAGCCAAAGAACCTTGAAAGGAAGAAGAGAAAAGTTTCCACCCCAACAATTTCTTGTGTTTATTTTATTAAGGATTAGGTGAAGAGGATATTGTGATCCAGCTTCTTCTATTAACTTTGCAGATAAAATACTTCTTAAAAACATTTCTGACATCAGTTGGAAAAAAGTACAATTCAATATAAGGACATCACAAAATTACAAATCTCATAAAAAGACAATATCCTTCTGATTTCATGCTTTTATTTTGTAGACATCTTTAATCAAATGATGTCTACACTGTCCATTAGTGGCTCTCAAAGTCTATTTCAATAGGAATAGAAAAGACCAAGTAAAATATTTCATTGTCAACAAATCTGATAAAAATAATACTTTATATTTGTGTCACAATTTTCAAGGAGTTGATAAAGCAGAAGTTTAATGTCTCTTTGTTAACCAAGGAGAGGCTTTAAATTCTAAGTAATATTTAGCCTTTCTGGAATTTCAAAGGCATTGAAGTAATTTCCACAACTGGTTGTCTCAAACTAAGACCAGTTTAACAGAGAAGTTAGGGTATCTGTAGCAGATGACAAGAAACAGTTCTCCACCCCCAAAATGTGACCCCCATGATAGGTTCTACTACCTGGACACTACCATCGAAGACTGGCTCATATATCACCAACTACCCCGATTTTAAAACATTCTGTTGAATGTTAGCACCTAAAGCCTAGGATAAGGATTACTAAATGACAAAATTTTGTGTCTTATGGTGTTTAATACATGTATTACTTCATACAAGCAGTGGGTCCTTGTGAGACACCAGACTCGGCATACGAATACTGAGTGGAATTCAAGTGAGAAATAAGTGCATATGCAAGCTGCCTTCATATCGATTTCTGTACTATCAGCAGTTTTACATAATGTCACAATTATATATCCATATTTTTGGTTAATTAAATTTTAATAAGCTCAATATCATTAGGTTAATTATTTTCAAATTTAACTGCAATTTCTAAGTAACCCAAACTGGAAAGACGGGCACCTCACATGTAAGATTCAGAATACAGAAGGGTATAAAAAGTTTGAGTACCTGAGTCTACACCTTCATGAATCCTAGCTAAATAAATGATATGTTCTCTTCAGGTTATCAGATGCAATACTTCCAAGTCGTCATAAGGTCTACCCTTGACTGGTGAGCTACACTTTGCGTCAGATAGAAGGAGGATAATGGTAAATATCTCAGGGTCTATCAATGAAACTATATGTGTAAAGCATGGCAGTCTGGTGTGCATGGAAAGCAATTGATAAATGTTAGACCTTGTCAAGAACAGTGAAGGCTCTAAGATTTTTATCTCACTTGCAATCTAACAAATTCACCTAAAGTTTAATGGATACAGGCAGAAGACGCAGACTTCTGGGATTCTATTGCACAAAGCCACAGCAAGTAGCATGAGCTTCAAGTTTGCATTGGTTCCGAGTCCCATAAGTTCAACCTCTAGCAACCTAAATGCTGCACATATAGTAGGATTGTATCAAAGCTGAGGACCCAATCTTGGGGAACTTAAATTTTTCTTCAAAGCTGGGCTATAAGCAAATCTTCCTGACCTTTGCCCTAGAGCAGGAACTTATCTTTAAAATACTGGACAATAAACAAGCCTGCCTCTCTGCTCTTGAGGGAGACACTTCTCTTCTCTAGGGTTATTTGCTCTGCAAACATCCTTAATAATATAATCCAGAATAACATATGTCAACACTTCCGTTCACTAGACACACAGAAGTACAAGAGACACACGTAAAATTACATCCCAACAGACCTAATTAAGAAATGTCTATTAGTGTAATAAATTTAGGGAAACCTATCCAAAGCAAATGTGAAAGAAACAGAATCATGTCTGACTAAAGATTGGGAATCCTAGTTGTGTGAGGCTGGATTTCATCTTTGTCATTTTAGGCTAGGGTGGAACTGATGACTGAAAGTTAAGGGGTGTGTGTGTGTGTGTGTGTGTGTGTGTGTGTGTGTGTGTGTTGGTTAGATGGATGGGATGATGGATTATTAACATGTACTGACAGCCTAATAGGTAACAGGCACTAACTACATTAGGCAACCTGGCATAGGAGGTAAGAGCCAAAGACTTTGAAGTCAGACACAGTTGGTTTTAACCTCAGGCCTCCACCCCTCTGACCCCTTTTAGCTGTGTGAAAAAAGGCAAGATAATTGAGAACTTTGAGATTCTCTGTCTTTAGGAGAACAATGGAAATATGATGGAACCTTCTTTATAGGATCGGTGTGGGAGTTAACATGATCGTACATGGCCAGCACTCATTCAGTCCAGCATACAGTAAGTGCCAAAGAAATGTTGACTATTGTGATCATTTCTCTCTCTTCACTATAAATGTCTGACAATCCTCATTATTGCCATTTCCTCTTTGAAAACCCGTCAATTAGCAAAAATCAGCAACTAGTCTTAGGTTAGTTACATGGCTACAAATGCCAAAATTCAGATCTTACCTAAGTAAGTCTGGCTCTAAAACTCTTTTTACTGCACTACTGTGCCTTCTGTTAAGAGACAAAGGTGGGAATTTTTGTAACTAAACAGGAAGCATTGCTTTTCTTGCCTTTTCTATAACAGCATGGAAGGAAGGAAGGAAGGAAGGAAAGAAGGACGGAAGGAAAGAAAGGTAGGTAGTTGGGTGGGAGGGAGGGAGGGAGGAAGGAAGGAAGGAAAAAGAAAAAGAGAGAGATAAAATTAAAAAATATAAGAACAAATAC
This sequence comes from Enhydra lutris kenyoni, assembly GCF_002288905.1. Classification (NCBI taxonomy): domain Eukaryota; kingdom Metazoa; phylum Chordata; class Mammalia; order Carnivora; family Mustelidae; genus Enhydra; species Enhydra lutris. The sequence goes on along the minus strand of NW_019154096.1, from coordinate 34,257,863 downwards.
CCTGAGATACTATACTCTATGATACTTTCAAAACCTAAACCAAATGTTATTTCTGCCATGTTACTGGATTTCCATTTCAGAAAGACATAGAGCTCAGAGGGTAATAAGCCTTCTTTTGCCCCGATTTAACATTATTGGATATTTAACTCCATTCTGGTTTATGTTCTCTTGAGATGCTCTGAAATCCCTTTCAGGCAGTCTGCTGGTCCACTCCCCATCAAAACATGACAGCATCATCCTGTAAAATATTCTGCTAGTGCACTGGATTCTAATCCCAACAGAGCGACTGTTACTTCATTAAAAACAATGGAATTCACCTGCTTTTCAGCTTCTGCTTTTGGCCTGTTTTCATAGTTCTATTTATCTCAGATTCAGTAAAATTTGAAAATGCATTCCTAATCCACAAAAGATTTTCATCCCAACCAATTAAATAAAATGCAGCAAATGGAAAGGTGCCATAGAGGTTTTTATATTATTCCCTTCACAAGGAAACATTCGGATAGTTAGAAACAACAAAATAATACTGTCTAGTTCAAGATATTTTCTCAGGTACTAACCCAATCTCACTGGAACTATGTATTCTTTCTACCTTACCCACTCTGACTACTAATGTTCTCCACAAAAAAAGACCACAATACTCTTGGAAACCAGGGCAAATGAAACAAACAGGAAAATATAGCAATCCTGTGTGTTTGTCAATGCCTACAGTGGGACAACAATGCAATACACCATGGAATGTCAAGAGAAACCCACCTGTCCTTCATGTATTGAGAATCCAACATCTTTTAAAGGGAAATGTGACCCTGTCCATTTCAAGCATATCATGCAATGTCTGACGGAAAAGAAGCCAATGGAAAGAAATGACTTACCCATGATCACAGAGCTGAGGAAGGACCTCTGTCAATGCCAGAACCTAGCAGTCTTGACCAACTTCATCTCAATAGTAAGGCTTACTTTGGTAAAGGCCATAAAATGATTGCCCACATTCTTTCCTATTGTATAGGAAATTCTTTTAAAAGGAGAACTGACATGTTCAAATCCATACATCTTCAGCTTTGCATATCTTTTCCAAAGGTCAGATCAATAAGACATGGAATCAACTTGCAGCTTGATCATCTCAAAAGAACTAGCTACTGAAAGGAAACAACAAGCAAAAACAAAACAAAACAATAGAAAAAAAAAAACCTTAACAAGTATTCAAGTGGCTTATTAGAGAACCTAAAGAGGTCACTAGATGGACGGTTTCTATGACAACTGACAGGCAAAAATGAGCAAAGTGTTGCTCCTAGCTATCTCACTGAACTGTGAATTTGGCACACCACTCCACCTCCAGCCCTCTTTCTCCTCTCTGGCTTTAACTTCCTTCCACTGACAGCCCCGCTGCCTCTAGATCCATCTTCGTGTCATGTAAAGAAATAACCTCCGTTAGGAAGAATGTAAGGGAAGCACAGGTTGCCTTATACCAGCAGTTATAATCAATAAAAATACTCAAGCGAAACAAGCCACTGCACTGTGGGGCTTAAAAGGGCGAGAAGCAAAGCACTAAGGTAACATTTAAGAAAGTCTCTCTTTTAATGGAAATTATGTCTCTTCCTTACGTACTAATTTGTTACTTAGCATTAGCAGTAGCATTAACATAATACAGTAACATGAAGGTCTTATTTGCCCATTGCCCACCAACAGTTCTAAAACATTACTTTGACTTGCTGTGACTGGATTTGAAAGGAGTCCCTGGAAAAATTAATCCAGGATCCCAAATCTGAATCATATAATTTCTATCACTCGACATTTTGTTTTTCTTTTATTCTTTTAAAAGTGGTTTTTAAATTGAGCCCTCACTAGGAAAGGATGGTAATTAGATCTGAGTCTGACTGATTATGGCAAAGATATAAAGACTTTTTTTTAAGATTTTATTTATTTATTTGACAGAGAGCGAGAGATAATAAGTAGGCAGAGAGGCAGGCAGAGAGAGGGGGGAAAGCAGGCTCCCTGCCCAGCAGAAATCCCGATGCAGGGCTCAATTCCAGGACCCTGAGATCATGACCTGGGCAGAAGGCAGAGGCTTAACCCACTGAGCCACCCAGGTGCCCCAAGGTATAAAGATTTTAAGGGCATATGACAGAGCAAAATGTTGACACTGTGATTTAGACTCATTTCAAGCCAAAACGTTAAGCCTGTTCATGCCTAAAAATTAAAATAAACAGTAAATTATATCTGTGAGGACAACATATGTAGAAATTAAATAGTTGTACTTGGGAAAAGTTAAGCACGGCCCATCATAACTTCCTACTTCATGTCTTCAGTCTCTGTTAAACACCAAACTGAGGCAGGTAGTTTTTAAATTTCTAACAGTCACACACAAAGAAAATTTGTTCTTCCCTGGTCTGATTTTCATCTCATCTGCTTAGTGACACAGCCTGCGCATTCAAAATCAACAGAAACTCTTTTGCACTTGGAAAGAAATGCCAAATTACTTACATCGACAGAGCACTCAAGTTATGCATGAAGGATTTTCAATTCTCACAGCACAGACAAATGTATCTCTACAAATCTGGACACCATTTAGAAAACAGAAGATACCACACTTATATCAATAGTTTGCTGTTGGCCTGTGGATGCATTAATTTGTCAAAATATCAACACATGAATGAAGCACAACTGTGTTACTAAACCAAAGAGAAACAGATGATCTCCACTGAGTTATTGATTAGGACTCTCAGTGACAACTGATAGAAATCACAGTCCAAGCAGGCTTAAGCAAAACGAAGATGATGAAGGAGGAGGAGAAGGAAAGAAGAAAGAGGAAAAACAGTAAAAGGAGGAGGAGGAAGAAAAAGAAAAATAAAGAATATACTGACTCATTTAACTCAGGAAAGGGAAGCAGAGAGTAGTAAGCCTTTTGAAAGACAAGGTAGAGACCAACCGCCTTCTTGAATCAGTTTTTCTCCATCACTACATTCCGTGTTCATCACAGCCACTGTGGAAGAACAAGAAGAGGACAGAGTCTCCAGACTCTACCTACTCAGAGGTTTTTGATGTGCTAGAAGGTCTATGAATATTCTCAGACACCCCAAGAAAAATTTCATTCCTTCTCATTATTTCTGACTGGGTCTATATCTAGCTCTACACCAATCAATATGGCCTTGGAAATATGATGTGCTAACTGGCTTGGACCTGGAGTGGGAGATAAATCTAGGAAAATCCGGAGGGGTCTGGAGTAGCTAGAATTACAGATTATCTCTGAGAGGTGAGAAAATGTTAGGATTTAGAGAAAAACTTGTAATTTTAATTATTACGTATTTCATATCATATTTCATAATTTTCCTGGTGAATGCTAAATTATTCTTTCAAATTCAGCTATAATGTGTTAAACACCAGTATTTGCATTACAGTATTTGCATTACATCTTTGCTATGGACAAAGGGAACTGGAATGATGAATAAGATATAGTTGATGTTCTAAGGAGCTCATGGAGGTGTTTGGGGGGGGGGCAAACACATGGTACTGGGTCTCCCTACACTGTTTGCTGTTGTTTTTAAGATTTGATTTATTTGACACAGAGAGAGAGAGACAGAGAGAATGAGAAAAAGAGCACAAGAAGAGGGAGCTGCAGGTAAAGGGAGAGGGAGAAGGAGGCTCCACCTGGAACAAGGAGCTGGATACTAAGTTAGATCCCAGGACCCTGGGATCATGACCTGAGCTGAAGGCAGATGCTTAGCCAACTGAGCCACCCTGGCACCCATCTCCCTACACTGTTAAGAGGGCTTTGAAAAGTGTAAAATGGAGTTTACAGACAACATGGAAGCCTGAGAGAGGGTGGACTTAGGATTTAGTGCCTGATCCTTCAATAAATGCCCTGTTAGTTCAGAGATTAGAGAGGACAAATCAGCAGATACCACTATGGTCAGGGAAGGCTTCACACAAGAGCCAGGGCTTTGCAGGGCAAGCAGGTCACTAATTCCCCGCCTCACCACATTCCCTGCCCCCACCCTACCCCCTCCCCCCAAAAAGGGATGAGAAAAAGAAAAAAAGCTAAAACAGAGACTCTGGGAACAATTTTTTTAAAACTCTGATTTAGGTCTTACATCCATAATGTCTTAATAAGATTGTCAAATAGATTCATTACTTTATTGTAAAACCACAAACCTGTCCGTCTGCCTTAAAGATTAAGTACATCTAACAGTGCTGCTCTTTACAAAGCCCTGATGATTATTGCCTAAGTAGCGTTTTTGCTTTGATGGGCCCTCTGTGCCCAAGTAAGGGTGAGGAATATCCATCCTGTGAGGTTCATCCTTGCTTAGAGACAGAAGATCCAAATCAATAGCTCTGCCTTTCACCCATGCTAAACCTCACACATCCTTCCAGATTCTCCAACCTTCCCCTACTAATATCAATGTCAACAGTAACAATGCATCTGAGAGAAAGGCGACTGGCAGGCGGTGAAGATGCCAGGCGTGTCAACCTACATTTACCAGACTCTGGGATGGACTGATGATTTGATAGCATCAGTTGTAGGTAAGCCACTCCCCAAAATTCACCCTAATCTCATTTGATGAGGCAGGATCAAGTCCTAATTTTTTTTTTTTTCCTCTCTGCCCAGGATGCAATACATAATTCAGAGAACAAGGAAGCCACAGCAAACTGCAAAAACATAGTGAGTCCACACAGTTTCCTCTCTATCTTTAGAACCACTATGATGATGGTTCTTTCAATTGTGGGAATCAGGGATTATACTGGTTCAAGACCCAGATCAACGTGAAGTGCATCTGATTTCAACAATACTGAAAACCACGTTGCGCTGAAAGAGTAAAAAGACAATAAAAATCAATTTTTGCTTAGCTTTCCTGGCTTTGCATGGGCTTTGGCAGAACACAGAAGTAGACATTTAAATATTGGATTTCAATCTGATTTTCATCATTTCAAACACTGAATAAGGTGAGATCTGAGACTTAGAAATGTGAAAATGTCTCCTCCTTTCAGCAAATATTGGAGATTCTGAGGAAAATATGGATATTATTTTAAATGCCTTGTAGAGACAATTAAAAAAGAAAAGTTTGAAGTACCGACAGATAAGCTCATATTAAAAATCCATCTACTTAGACACAATTCCGTTACTATGCCACTTTTTGACTACCATAACCAACTTATCCTAAAACTCTTTCAAGCTTGGTTTATATTTTATGGTTGTATATCAATGACCAAATTCTCCTTTGTTCTCAGTGTGCATTTGTAAATGGTAACTAGTTTGCAATGTCACAGCCTAACCTATACGATCAGCTGAATCTCCTCGTGGTATGTTTCTGGACTGATATATTACAATTTTGGAGGATTAGTGGGAACATGAAGCATCCTGGTAGAATGTCTATTTTCCAAAAGGAAGTTGGAGATTTGCCCTCAGAAATTCTGAAGAAGCAGATTCTCACAGGAGAGGGCAGAAAAAACTCAAAGGAACAAGACTTGGGGTTAAGCTATGTCCACCAGTGTCCCTCTTGTGATAGGCAGGGCTTTTGTTTTGACCATGGTAACAGTCATATAGAATGGTAACAGTCATATATAATGAATTGATTTAAATATTTGTTCCTCCTGGTAATCATTTCCTGATGATATGAGTCGTCCAGCACAACTAGATATGTCCTTCATTCTGTGCAGTGACTAGCACATACTCCCAAGGAGTCCCAAGCAGTGGTGGTGTAGCATTATCGTATAGAGAAAAACCACACCTTGGGAAACCAAGCAGTGACCTGCACTGGTCCAATGAGTGGAACCACTCAATAGACCTGGCAGCCTTGTAGAGAAGCAGTGATCTCCTAGAGCTGACTCGGTGTGGAAGTCAGCAAAAAGAAAATGACCTTGACCATCTGGTCTTGACCTGGGAATAATTGGATACGGACATACAAGGGAAACACTAACTCAGGACTGCAGAAAGTTCACGGAGATATGGACAAATGCAATGAGAAGGATATATACTTCTACATCTTGACTAAGGTATTTCAGACCAGGGAAATAATGCAATAGAAGCATCAAGGAAAAGGACAGAAGTGTGATTCAGACAGGGTTATCTATAATAATAAAAGCAAACAAAAAATAGCTGATATGTATCCAAAATGAGAAGACCAGCTAACTAAATTATACTTCTAAAGCCTACAGGGTTATTATAAAGGCACTGAAACTGGGATTATATCGTTAACACAAGCAAGTATTTACGACGCCATTCTGAACTCGAAAAAAGCACAATACAAAACAGTATGAATTTTAGGATACTAATGAATGCACATGAAAAGTAATATGCAGAAATGAAAATTGCATGACATGATGTTTTTAATATTGAGTGTGCCATTAATATTATCATAAATTCATCTTTAAATTATACAAATGGTATAAAGAAGAGGTAGGAAGAAAGAAAACAACTTTGCTAAAGCTCGTATGTATCAAACAGACACTAAAAAAATCTCTGCCCAGTACTTAGAATACATGGAAGCTGTTGGTACACAGATGGAAAAGCTCATCTTTCTCCCTAGATGTAAGCAACTACCAACTGGAAATAAGGGTGTAAGTAATGCATGCGCACAGGCTGACAACAAGCAAACACATCTTCCCTAAATTAGCTCTCGTGGCTCCCTTAAAATATACATAATATTATAGCACTTGAGTATATGATTTACAAATATACAAGTAAATAAATAAATACATATCACAACATATAGTGTTCAAAGTATTATACCACCAAGTACATGGAGGCCCAGCCAAAAAGTCGTCAGAGACCCCTGGGTGTCCAGGAATGAATGCGGTGCTACCGTAAATTGCCAAACGGTGGCTTCTGATCATGTGTATGAGCTCTATTTAAGAATGCTACAATCAGGGACACCTGGGTGGTTCAGTTGGTTAAGCCGCTGCCTTCGGTTCAGGTCATGATCCCAGGGTCCTGGGATCGAGTCCCACATCGGGCTCCTTGATCAGCGGGGAGCCTGCTTCTCTCTCTGCCTCTGTCTGCTGCTCTGCTTGCTTGTGCACTCTCTCTCTCTCTCTCTCTCTCTCTGACAAATAAATAAATAAATAAAATCTTTTAAAAAAAAGAATGCCACATCAGGGAAATACAAATCAAAACCACAATGAGATATCACCTCACACCAGTCAGAATGGCTAAAATTAACAAGTCAGGAAATGACAGATGCTGGCGAGGATGCGGAGAAAGGGGAACCCTCCTGCACTGTTGGTGGGAATGCAAGCTGGTGCAACCACTCTGGAAAACAGCATGGAGGTTCCTCAAAATGTTGAAAATAGAACTACCCTATGACCCAGCAATTGCACTGCTGGGTATTTACCCTAAAGATACAAACGTAGTGATCCGAAGGGGCACGTGCACCCGAATGTTTATAGCAGCAATGTCTACAATAGCCAAACTATGGAAAGAACCTAGATGTCCATCAACAGACGAATGGATAAAGAAGATGTGGTATATATACACAATGGAATACTATGCAGCCATCAAAAGAAATGAAATCTTGCCATTTGTGACGATGTGGATGGAACTAGAGGGTATCATGCTTAGCGAAAGAAGTCAGTCGGAGAAAGACAACTATCATATGATCTCCCTGATATGAGGAAGAGGAGATGCAACATGGTGGGTTAAGGGGGTAGGAGAAGAGTAAATGAAACAAGATGGGATTGGGAGGGAGACAAACCATAAGTGACTCTTAATCTCACAAAACAAACTGAGGGTTGATTGGGGGAGGGGGGTTGGGAGAAGGGGAGTGGGATTATGGACATTGGGGAGGGTATGTGCTATGGTGAGTGCTGTGAAGTGTGTAAAACTGGTGATTCACAGACCTGTACCCCTGGGGATAAAAATATATGTTTATAAAAAATAAAATTAAAAAAAAAAAAAGAATGCCACAATCAACAAAATGAGTGATCGAATTAAGTCTAATATAATTTAGAAATGCATTCATGATAGGGAAATATTCTCATTTTCTTTCTTTACAATATAAAAAATACATGAAAGAAGAGAGGAAAGCATTAAAAAAAAAAATGAGCCAATCAGAGACCTAGGGCCTTCAAATAGAAAGGACTTCTTGGGGGACTCCCATTCAGGCCTCTTTTCTTTGGGATGTTCAGAACTGTCCAGAAAAGCAGTAAATCATCCAAAAATTGGTGTTTGCAATATTTAGACACAAGTAATCAAACTCCATGCCTGCCTTATTTTGTGTCTCTATTTTTCATCAACTCACTTTTCACGTAAGTTTATTCAGCCCCAACTCTAGAGTTTCGTTTTGTTTTCTTTTTCCCTGCTCTCCATCCACAGGGTCATGTCTTCCCTTTCTGCCATCCCATTAACAAGCAATCTCCTTATAAACCCCAAATTCCCAAGGGCCACCCATCTGCTTTCCCAGACTCTACCTAGACCAGAGAATGGGCGTTAACATTTTTTTGATTCACTAGCTGGGTACTGACCACACCTCAGAGAGCTTTAATTTCCTCATTTATGAAATAGCAAGTTTGAACTAGAAGGCCTTTCTCATTACATATGAGAGATTATGGTGCAAAGGAAAGGCATGACCCAGTATCTCAGGGAGATGGAGATATGCTCCACGTTTTTTAAGATGTTTCAAATTCCTTAATTTTGCAACACTGTAATCTAGACTAGTGGATGTTTTTCTTACAACAAAGAGGAAAGCAAATCAAGCAGTTCTCATTTCTCTAAAATGGCTAAGCAAATTTTCTGTTAAGCATTTTAAATGGAGGATACAAGCTAAGGATTAAATGAAACAAGAAATATTTGAGGTTTTAAAAGGAGATTTTTAGTATTATACATCAGAAACAAAATCTAAATGAAATTTTTTTGTTGTTGTGGCAATTTTAACAACTAAACTCAGCTCAGTGTGGGAAGACCCTCACTGGAATGAATGATGTCTCAAATGCACCCAGATTGAAACTACGCTGAGAAATGGCCAGGTCGCCCATCAGTGTGCCTCCATGCTTGGTTTTGGTTAGGAGAAACATATCTGGGAGCTGTTTCTAAATAGCAATGGGTTTCCTTCAGGACAACTGGACATTGATATACTGTGTGCAGTGATTTTTGAGGTTGAGTCTGGATATGTAAGATAAAGAGTCTGGATTGTTGTTTGCCATGAATTAGGTGCTGAGAAGTAGCGAAGGGAGTGAGTAAAGAGAATGTCAGAGGGACTGGCAATCCTGCTGCTGGGTATCTGAGGCCCATGATGGACCAAAAGTGTTGACACACAGAGGAGGAAATTAAAGTTCATGGAGACATGACAATTTCACAGAATTTAGGTGCCAGGATGAGGACCAAATTGCAAAACCTTCAGTGCATCTTAAGCATCCTCAGGCATTGTTCTAAATATAATAGTTTCTTTTGAAACTTAGTTACTCTCTTAGCTCACAATAAGAAATTCCCCAAGAGATGGGACAGGATCACCCACATTGTACTTGGATGGGGAAAAAGGCGGAAAAATGCAAGTGAGAAACAGCTGTGAAAGAAGAGAGCTGGGGCTCTGTCCCATCCTTCAGTGGCAGAAGGAAGGCCAGGGCCGCTGGGTAGAAGGGACCTCAAAAAAGATATGGAACAAGATGACCTGCCGAATAGGCTTTCAGTTATCTGTTTCCAGATAATGCAACAGAGCTGTAATATGACCCTCGGTCCCCCTCCCCCTCCAAGTAATACAGTTTAACAATATGAACTGAAGAGGAAGAAAACTATGCACCAGGAACACCAGGGTGTCTGAATAAAAGCCAAAACCCTTTAATTAACAATCTATTTATTTGGTTTACACTCCTCTGGAGGATGCAAACTTAAATGCTTATAGAAAACAGAAGGTTAACAGGAACCATTCAGTGGGTGATGGGGGAAGGATGAGGCATCGGGATGAAGCTGTAGTGAACACAAAATTTGGGCTTCCCATAAAACCATGACCGCTCTTCAGCTTATCTGTCCACTGCTTCACAGACTGCCTAGTATGGACAGATCTTTTTTTTTTTTTTCCCCCAAAGAAGCAGGTGTATAAATTGTTCTGTGAAATCTTCACTTTTTTTTTTTTAATTTGAAAGTAATATACAAATGTCCTGCTTTTTTTTTTTTTGATTTGGAGCAGTTTTATTCCTAATTGTATAAAGGTTTACTCATAATTTAATTCACGATTACTAAAACTTGGAAACAACCAACATGTCCTTTAGTAGGTGAATGGATAAATAAATTATATCTAGACACCAGGATATTATTCAGCACTAAGGAGAAATGAGTGATAAAGCCATGAAAAGACATGGAGGAACCTTGAATGCATATTCTGCTCAGTGACAGAAGCATATCTGGAAAGGCAATATACTGTATGATTCCAATTACATGACATTCTAGGAAAGGCAAAACCATAGGGACATTGAAAAGATTTGTGGTTACCATGTTGGAAAGGAAGGAGGGATGAATTGACAGAATGCAGCATTTTCTGGCAGTTAAACTATTCTGTATGGTACTGCTGTGGATACATGTCATTATGCATTTGTCTATACCCAGAGGCTGTACAACCCCAAGAGTAAACTCTAATGTCAACTATGGACATTGGGTGATAATGATGTAACAGTGTAGGTTAACCAATTATAACAAAGTATCACTCTGATGGGGGACACTGATAATGGAGAAAGGCTATTCTTGTACGGGGTCAGGGAGTATAGGGAAAAGATCCGTACCTTCACCTTCAATTTTGCTGTGAACCTAAAATTGCCCTAAAAATAAAGTCTATTCCGGAAATACATACATACATACATACATACATACATACATACATAAACATGGCGCCAAAACACATACACACACGCACGCGCGCGCACACACACACACACACATTCACACACATCACACCTGCAATTAAAATTTGATAAGTGGACCGCTGTTTTCAAAATCTGGGCACCTCAGAGAAAGTTACTAAAGTCTCTGCTACTGTCCTTTTACCTGCCAAGCTAATGACCAATCTTGGGCTAGCACAGAAAACACTTGGGATATTCTGAGCAACTTAATTCCTACAAAAATACTTATCAACTCACACCACTAGACAGCATTTGTTTTTTACTATAAAATAACTTTTATCTAATTTAAAGAAGTTTAGCACTTAAAGATTATATGCCTTCAAGAGAAATAATTGTCATGATTTTAATGACAGATCTTCACCTCTTTCTCACTTTCTGTGACATTAAATATGGCTTAGAGCATTCCCCCAGAGAGCAGTCAGTAAGCATTCATTCAGCTTTCATCAGGAGATCCTGGCTTTAATTCCTCTTCTTTTTCATTTTCACTACACAAATAATATTTTCAACTCTGAGGAAAACTGGAAAACTACTTGCTCTCTTTCAGAGTTATAACCTCTTCTGTTTTAATTTATTCAGCTATTGTAAGTCCTGAAATTGGTTCCTTGAGAAGCCCAGCTTAGAGCACTGCTGTTATAAAGTAGGGGCTGGTGAGCTTACTTTAACTCTGGATAAAGCAGGTTTGTATCAATAGAATCCAGACAGGTTTGTATGTCCAAAAAAATAATAAAATAAAAGGACCTGTTGGTGACAATGCATTACTCAAGGGCTCATGACTTGCATGTTGGGGGCATTCACTGAACTTTGCAGTTTTTTTTTTTTTTTTCACACAATAAAAAATTGTGAAAGTGAAAAAAATGGACGAGATTATCATGTCACCTGCTTGCTTGGTTTCAAAGGGATGTGGATCAGGGTGCTCCATTAAGCAGGTCCAAAAGTGAATGCAAAGAGTAGAGCACACATCCCACTCCCACATCAGTAATAGGCAAACAGAACAAATAAGAAATAAGTAAGAAGTGCATTTATTTGAGAAAGAAAGGGTGTGTGGATCAGTTACCAATTAGTGTATTGCCTTATCCCAAGGGTCCAGTTGGAATTTGTTGGCATCTCTTGAAAGATAGGACCAAAGAGAGATGGGAAGAGAAGATACAGAAAGGGGCTGCCTAAAGGAACTCAAATCCCCCCTTCCCACCACCCTTTGAACTCTATCCTTGCATTTGGAGGGAGAAGCACGACTAGATGTCATACTTCTTAGAACTTGTTACTTTGGCCCAGAATAATTCTTTCCAGTGGGTCACTTCTAATGTCAAACCTTCATTCTAAATACATGGTCATGATAAACAAAAATAACATAAAACAAAAGCATGTAAAATCTATTATGGCATCTAATATAAAACTTACGTTGGAAATATAACCCATCACCCATCATCCAGTGCTCCCCAAATAAAGATATTTGTGGGATCTTTTAAGCTCCAGCATGTTCACTTTTCCTTAAATCTTGGTCAAATTCCTTTTTTCAAATATTGAGATAATTTCCCCAATACATGCAGTTTCTATTGTCTTCCAGAAAGTAAAAGCTAAGCCTAAAGCTCTAATAGCAGTTATAAATAGTTACAAGAGAAAGAGGCATGCTTAATTTTTCCAAGGGATATGAAATCTGTGGTTATCTAAAATATCTAAAATCATACCTTACATAAAATAACCTTAATAAATATTTGTTAAATTGAGTAGAATTTATAAAAGTTCCAGGAATTATGAAATAAGCTCTTAGAAATGGAAATTCCACCATTTAAAATGAATTTAATTAAGGGTAATTAATAACTTAATTCAAAGACATGATGACACTGGGATGGATTAAGTGTCAGAGCTGATGATTTATTTTCCCTGAATCTCAAAAAACTAATGTGTGATGAGCACTATTTTATATACAGCTAGTAAATGTAGAAATTAACTTTATCCTTTTAGAAAAGAAAAAAATGACTGATACGTATCCCTCTATTTTCAAAATCGTACATCTAATTTTGATCTAATAAATGATGAGTTTTCAGGTCTTTCATTCTAAATGGCTGTTACTAGCTATTACTTTGCTAAAAGTTTACTATCCTGGCTTGTGATGTGTCATAAAAGTCATAGAATAACAGATCCAAAAGATAAGAGGAATTCTCCTCCCCTTACCATCATCCATCAGGTAAGTCAATTACCATTAAGCTTTCTTACAGATAAGACAATTAAGGACACCCAAGACCAGCAGCCCTGAAAACACCACAATGCAGGTTTATTCCTGAGTCTTCCTACAATAATCTTTTAGCTGTTTCACAAAGTAATCTTCCAAGAAGTAGGCAAATGGCTAATGAGAACCAAAAGAATCATCATAAAATATACTTGAGGAAAGTAGATACAACCAGAGCTGGATGATCGAAGACAAGATCTTTCTCTGGCAGGTTATCTTCAAAATGGGGGACTAGGGCTATAATCACACAGGACACAGTTCATCTTTAAGCAACGACACTGGCAGATTACACTTAAGAACTGAGCTGTAAAGCTTAGTGAGGAGGGGGAAGAGCACTCAGTTGATCGTGAGAGATGTCTGTCCTCTGACCTCAGTGTGGAATTCAGGAGTGGTTGAATGTAGGTCATGGGCAGTCAGAAGAGAGTAGGTCCAAGATGGCTTCCATCTCCGGTACTCTTAAGGTTCAGGAAATATGGCCTCCATGTGATACAACATAATACACCTCCTTACCACTTTATTTAGAATTCCCTTCCATCTCCTTCTACCCACCTCCTTCTATCAATGTCCTATTCTTCAAATGTTCCTTTTCTCACTACTTTTACAGTTCCTTTTCCCCTCTCATTTCATTCTCATTTCATTTCAGATTTTCCACCCTTCCTCTATAATTCCAAAGTAGGCCACCTATCTAATCTTCTGTTCAGGTAGGGGCATCCTTTCATTTCATATTTTTAAGGGGATATTTTGATATAGTGTTTTTCCAGATGTATGTCATTTCCTGCTGAATTAGGGACACTTTAATGCCCTACTACACACAAACATACACAGACAGAGTATACACTTAAACTAGAAAAAAATGTAAATTAACTAGAAAAAAATGTAAATTATAGAAAGTATAAAGTAGGGGAAATTCATCCACACATCTATCTATATGGTACTTTTAAATTTTAAATAAAATAATGATCATGCTTTATAAACTACCCCTCCATTCTTCCCTGACCACACTTTTAGTTTTCACTTTTCACATTATTTGTTGAAACACACCTGGCCATAGGATAAACAAAGGATAAACAAAGGATATCCTTTAAAGGCTTAAATATGTAAACCTATTTATATAGGCACATAGTGAGAATAAGAAAATGGATTTAAAGGCACTGGATTTCCCCCAAATGGACCCAAAAAAACCAATATGTATAAAATTTTATGCATATCAATCTGAAACTTGGGTATATTCAAACACACAAAAGTGAAGTTTAAAGAGAATCAATACACCACCATGTACACAATATATAACAAATAATGTCTGAAAAATACAAAGAACTCTGCATATTCCTAAGAATAAGAAAATAATCCAATACCACACAGAACTAAGGTCATGAACAGGTACCTCACAGAGAAATACACATCTCTAATAAACATATGAAAAAATCCTGAAGTTCAATTAATGCAAATTTAAACAACAAAATTCATATTACTGGACATCAGAAAGGTAATATTTAAATTCATTCATGAATTCAACAGATAATTATCAAATGCTAACTCCATGCCAAGCATGATGCCCCAGCCACAAAAAGTTATCAAAACTCACTGTCTTTGAGGATTTAGGAGGAGAATCTCATATACATCTGGCAGAAAAGAGGCTTGGGTAAATCATGTTGGAGACTTTGGCTGAATCTATCAACATTTTAAATCATCCTTGATTCTTTCTTTTCTCTTCCATTACAAATCCAATCCTGTGGTAAATCCTAGATTCTATCTACCTTCAAACATCAATCCAATCTGACTCCTTCCTACCGTGTTCCTAGAATTTACCACCAGGCCCCTTTATCTCTTGTCTGGCCTATGATAGGAAACAATCCACAGGGATTCCTGCTTCTAATACTGCTACTCTAGAGTCTTTTTTTTTTTTTTAAAGCAACTATAGTCCTATTTTAGATGTAAATTAAATAATGTCATTCATCTGCTTAAAACAATACAATGAATTCCTATCACTTTTAGAATAAAATCCAAAATCCCTACTACTCTACCTTCTGCCTCTGGGTCCAACATGGAACAGCTCATCCCCCAGAAATTCAGATTCTGTTGAATCTTTTCACTGCCCTTTGACTGTTTCCTGCTATCCTTTAAAGATCCTTCTGTATCAATTTTTTTATTACAGTTTACCTTAAATTGTGATAGCACCCCTGTCGCTCTCCATGACCAAACCCTGCTCTATTTTTCTTCAGAGCACTTATCGCTACTTGACATTTGCTGCTCTGTAATTTTTTTCACATCATACCTTCTCACGTATGTACTCTTACTTATTTTTTGGTTGTCTGTCTTTGCCACTGGGACAGAAAATGCCGGAGTACAGGAATTTTATTTTGCTCAGGATTTTATCACTAATTCTAGAATCATGACTGAAATAGTAGCAAATGCACCATAAATAGTTGCTTCATGAATGAAGGAATAAACTTAAAATATATATAACCTTTCATCCAGCAATACCAATTTGAGGAAACTGTCTTCAAGAAATCACACAGCAGCAAAAAGGAGTGCACACTCTGGTACCTACCACAGCATCACCCGTAATCGTGAAAACTGAAGAAAAACATGTATGTCCATCAATGGGCAAGTCACCGGACAAATTATAGAACATCCATCTTATGTAAATAGCACAAAAGATAAAATAAAACCCACCAAGACTGAGCTAGGGAAAGATAAAATAAAACCCACCAAGACTGAGGTAGGGAAAGAGCTCCAAGACATTGTTAAGTGAAACAAAAATGTAGGTCATTGGCGCAGCTATCTTTTTGAAAATCTGATAATGGGTAAAAGGTGCTCTATTTTATATAGGGAATGTCAAAATGGCACAATATATAAAAGAAGCCAACAAGAACATCTCACAGACTTTGTGACAGATGTTGTATTTCTATGCCCTGATTAATACCCCTGACAGACCTGTGAATGTGATCAAATGAAAGGAATCCTTCATTGCTGTGCTGTGTGTTACCTGGCTGCCCAGAGAGCATGCATCAGAGGTGGAAATTTTCTACTATTTCCAGGTAGTCTGTGCCAGGGTTTATCTTAATAGGTAATGAGACTATATATTCTACTTTGGTGTCACTTGTACACATTGTTTATTATCTGTTCTTCATCAAGTTGAAAAAATAAATTACTGCCTTTATTGGTTTTTCTAATTTAATAAATGATGCTTATTATAGACAAATTAGAAAAGACATAAAATCCTAAAGCAAAATGAATGTGTCATCTGTAGTCCTAACACCAGAAGAAAAGCCATTCTTAAAATTCTTGCTTATGTATTTTCAGCAACTTTTCAAAGTAGTCATATAATCTCATCCAAATGTGGAGCATTCTCTTTAAGCAGAACCGAATATATTTTTCACCAAACGTTCTATAAGCACTTTCTCCCCCAGATTAAATACATATGAAAACAAATTTTATCTTGCTATCTGCATTCTATTTTAGTTTCTTTATTCAGTATTTATTCAACCAGCCATTCATTGTTAAATAATAGATACGAAACTCCTACTATACACTGGTCACTAAAGTTCCTGCTGACCACTGGGCTGTGATCTCTCCCTATCTGTCAGAGAAGAAAGATGCTTTGCTTTGTCCCAAAGCAATTTCCTTCTTATAGTTCCTTAGGATCATCCTTCATGTTTCTCTTTCTCTCATACCCTGGATCCAATTTTATAGAAAATCCTATTAGCGCTACATTCAAAATATAACTGAATATTTTCTAGGTGAAAAAAGAATAATAAGATACAATAGAATTTATATCATATGCAGACATGTCATAGTATTAAAGGGGGATAAAAGTATAATCTATTTAATGTTTTCCTTTATACACACACACATATATATGCAAATGTACAAAGATATACATATCAAGAACCCATTGAATGATCACTGAAAGAATAAATAGGAAACTAACAAGTGGGACGCAGGAGTCTGGGTGTGATTTCCCATGTACATCTTCTTAAAAAAAATTTTTTTTTTTTTTTTTTTTTTTTTTTTTTTTGAGAGAGAAAGAGAATCTTATGTGGTCTCCATGCTCAGTGCAGAGCCTGACACAGGGCTCGATCTCATACCTGAGCTGACATCAAGAATCAGACTCTTAAACAACTGAGCCCCTCAACTTGGTGCCCCTCAACTTCTGCATCATGAAATGTACTGCTAATTAAATATAAAACTGAGATGTTCGAACAATATAAATGACGTTTTTTAATATTTTATTTATTTATTTGACAGAGAGAGGTCACAAGTAGGCAGAGAGGCAGGCGGAGAGAGAGAGAAAGAGGAGGAAGCAGGCTCCCTGTTGGGCAGAGAGCCCAATGCGGGACTCGATCCCAGGACCCTAGGATCATGACCTGAGCCGAAGGCAGAGGCTCATCCCACTGAGCCACCCAGGTGCCCCTAAATAAATTTGTAAATATCACCACCCAACCCTTCTCTGCCTCTACTTTTACCACATGGACTCACATCCCCAACATCTTTTTCCTTTATTATTGCAAGAACCTCTTAAATGGGCTCCTGGCTCCACACTGTCACATCAGCCAAATCTCAACAGAATAGCCAGAGTGTAAGTAAGATGTGAGTGAAATCACATTTCTTTGTTCAAACCTTCCAATGGCTTCCCATCACTCTCTGGGTAAAAAGCCTGTATCCTCATGACTGCCTACGAGGCTCCCTGCATTCTCAGCAACCTCTTCTGCTATTCTAGCTTTGGTTCTTGCTGCTCTGGGACAGTGACCTTTCTGCAGGGATTCCAACACGTTTTCCCCTGAGGGCTTTTGTTCTGCTCTTCTTCTATCTAGAATGCTCTTCTATCCCTCACCTCAGGCAGGTTTTGAATCACTTGTCACCTTATCACTGAGGTCTTCCTTTAACACCCAATTTACAATCACATTTTCCCCTTCTCCACTGTGCTCCACCATCATCCCCATCTGTGCTATTTCTTAATAGCACCTTATCTTAATAGCACATTATTGACACCTGACACATGCTTTACTTATTAGTAGTTTCTTTGTTTAATCATTTACTTATACAGTATGGCAAGAATTCTCTGCATTGTTCACTGCTCAAACTCCAGTGTCTTCAAGGATATCTGGTACATAGAGCAGGCATTCAATAGGTATCTACTTATTGCATAAATGATTAATAATTAATATATGCTGAGAATTATAAAGTGGAATTACAGGGCACGACAAGAACAAAGTACACAGATTAAGTAACCAGTCCCATTAGTGGGCATTCCATTTATTGAAAATATTTCAATATTACAGAGAGTTCTATAATAAAAGTCTTTATACAGAAAGGACTGCATACATATCTTATGATTTCCTTAGAACAAATTCCCAAAGGTAACTGACTAGGTAAGCATATACATTTTAATGACTTGATACTTAGTGTCAATTTGCCAACTGGGAAAACTGGGATGATTGAGCTACTTGAACAATTACTTTTATCTTGTGAAAAGACAATAATTTGACAGGTAAACATTGTTTCAATCTGCTTGGCTTTGAAGATCAATTAGTTTGAAATGTCTTTCATTTGTCTCTTGGTAATTTTTATTTATTTTGCAATTTGCATGGTCAAATCCTTTGCTCTTTGCTATCATTTGTCTTTTTCCTTATTAAATTATAAGAACTTTCATTTTTCAAATATGCTTACACTTTACCAAATACAATACCATTATTTTTCCAGTTTGTTGTCTTTCATTTTATTTTCCTTTGACATACTAACATTTTAAACTTTTGTTTAAACATTTTAAATTTTTGTTTCATTAAATGTATCCATAAATGTATCCAGTTTTTGGCTTTCCTTCAATCGCTTGAAAAAGTTCACCACCCCAAGAAAGATAAGATTCACTCCTATTTTCTTCAGGGTTTTATTTTCAGCATTCCTAAATTTAATTTAAGCCTTCTCCTTTCCTCTCTCCTTTCTTTAAACTGCAGGCTCCCTTTTTACATGTGTTCCACTCGTTGATTTCTCCCTGGTAGCCACAGAAGTCCTCT
>NW_019154096.1:34019361-34238794 GCF_002288905.1 Enhydra lutris kenyoni | reverse complement strand
CCAATGTGAAGGTACTGATTACAGATGAAATAGGTCCAGAAGAGGCGTAGAGAAGGTAGTGATAGGTCCCATCAGTCAGCCTTCCTGGTGTAGCAGGACAGATCTGACAACAGCTATTTTCTACCAGACTTCAGCTCAACACATAAACGTCCTCTTGATTTAGGCAATATATTTCTTGACACATGTAAAACATGTATAAGATCCCAATGTGAAGGTACTGATTACAGATGAAATAGGTCCAGAAGAGGCGTAGAGAAGGTAGTGATAGGTCCCATCAGTCAGCCTTCCTGGTGTAGCAGGACAGATCTGACAACAGCTATTTTCTACCAGACTTCAGCTCAACACATAAACGTCCTCTTGATTTAGGCAATATATTTCTTGACACATGTAAAACATGTATAAGATCCAAGATTCATTATTTTCTTGGATAATGAGGAACCTTCCAGATGGTGTTTAATCAAATATATCCATTCATTCGAAAAGTCTTTGAGGTCTCACATGATTTTCCTTGATATTGACAGACTATTACTAAGAGGGAAGAATCCCTTTTCTCACTGTGCCAACACTACATGGGAAAAAAAGAGAAAAGTATCTATTTCTTAAGAAAAAAAAAAGACATGTTCCCCTTCTCATTTTTTTTTTTAAGATTTTATTTATTTATTTGACAGAGAGATCACAAGCAGGCAGAGAGGCAGGCAGAGAGAGGAGGAAGCAGGCTCCCTGCTGAGCAGAGAGCCTGATGCGGGGCTTGATCCCAGGACTCTGAGATCATGACCTGAGCCGAAGGCAGCGGCTTAACCCACTGAGCCACCCTGGCGCCCCCCCCCTTCTCATTTTTATCACTAATTTCTATCAAATGATTTACTAGCAGTTTTTAAAACTTATTTCAGTATGAAACTTCTCTATCACTCCTAGATCACTATCACTTTGATATGTTTTATAAGTTCTCTGTAACCAAATCTCTGTGGTTTTGTTTTGTTGACATACACCTCTTCAAAAAGAAATACAAACTTAAATAACAATTTTAAATGAGTGAAGCACATAAGTTGAGACAGATATTGACCTGGAGTCAGCAGTTGGGGGACTGGATCTTGTCCTCACTCTATGACCTTGAGCATTAACATTTAAATGACCTAATATTCATTTTTCACATTTATTACAAATTAAACTATATAGACATGCCTGTGTCTGTATAATAGGTCTGTTGGCCAGTTACATATGCTCACACATGACTGACTACTGCCTCACCTGTCACATCAGTCAATGTACATTAACCTTCCTAGTGGCATCTCTGCCTTAAGTTCCCTGAAGAGGCAGATCCACAGCCGAAGAACTTCCACCTGCCTCTCCAAGTAGACTTCTTCCATATGACAGCTTTGTCTGAGTATTCGAATCTCTTTATTCCAATGGAAACCAGCCTGCACCTCAGTGGACATGTGTACTGGGTAGACCACGGTTAGGTTAGATGGGAGGAGATGGCAGTGTGAGGCACTTGTTATGGGGACTGCTGGAGTAGCATGGGAGATGGAAGGTGCTGCCCTGAGCAAAGACGCTTTTATCACTAAACCCACATCCCTTTCCTTTTCAGAGGAAGTAAGTGATGGCAGGAGGACCAATCCAGGACCTTTCAATGAGCTGTCCACAGAAAACCAAGATTCAGGCAATGGTTAGGACCAAGTAAGACTGTGGCTATCACTCAGGACTTGTTGCAAAGGAATGCAACTAGTCAGGAAACTCCTTGGTACTGAAACCAGTACCAGTTCACCGGTCTTGACATTTAGAATCGACTGTTTCACTTCCTTGTGTTTTGCCTCCTTTCTTGGACCTGGACTCAACAGGCATGCTCTCCTCTGAGATCCAGCTGTTCTGCCAATGTTAGATGAAGCCAAGTTTCTACCATCCTAATGCAATCTGACCCCTATGCAACCCCTGTGCACCCTGGTAGCATAGTCCTTGCTATTTTGTGACATGCTCTGTGCTCCTGAAGACAGTAACAAGAGCAATTGGTTTCTCTCTGGGCACAGAAAATACCATCCACGATCACAATTGTCTGAAGCAATTTGTGTATCTACTTATAATGCTCAAACCCCTAATCCAATTAAACTCTTCTGTGGATACACTGCTACTCAAATATACTTCTTGTTTGGTCCGTTGATTTATTTTCATATTTATAAGATTCCACTGTGATTTAGAGAAAAGAGCACTCCATGTTACTACATTGTTATAGCATCCAGAGTGATTTTTAAATACACAGATCTGATTCCTTCATTCCATACTTTATGGTCTTGGGACAAAAAGCAGAATGTATAAGTTGACTGAAAGGCCCAGACTGGCCCATCTGGGCCACCTCTTCTGCCTCATTTCTTTCTTTCTTTCTTTCTTTTTTTTTTTTTTTTTTAAGATTTTATTTATTTATTTGACAGAGAGAGAGAGATCACAAGTAGGCAGAGAGAGAAGGGGAAGCAGGCTCCCCACTGAGATGAGAGCCTGATGCGGGGCTCAATCCCAGGACCCTCTTCAGCCTCATTTCTTACTAGGGTCTCTCTGGCATTGCAAGAACACTCTCTCCCTTTCCCTGCTCCCTCCCCCCAGTGTTGCCCTTCTCATCTAAGCAATTTGTCTGCATCATTTAAATCTCAATTCTAGTGTTATTACCTCAGGAAAGGCTTTGCTGAAACCCCTATTTATATGCTCCAAAGCTCTGTACACTTCTTCATACAGTGCATCAGAGCCTGTGATTATAAATATATTTGTGACTTTATGTGATTAATAAATTTCTCCTCCACTACACACTGTAACTTCTTGAGGGCAGGGAACATGTCTCTTTGGCACATCAGTGCCTGACACAGAGGCTACCATGTAGTACACAGGTAGATGAATTTTACTGAGTGGCGCCTGGATGGCTGGGTCAGTTAAGCGTCTGCCTTCGGCTCAGGTCATGATACTAGGGTCCTGGGATGGAACCTCAGGCTGGGCTCCCTGCTGAGTAGGGGAGTCTGCTTCTCCCTCTCCCTCTGGCCCTCCTCTAGCTTGTGCTCTCTCAATCTTTCTCTCTCCCTCAAGTAGATAAAACCCTTAAAAAGAATTTTATTGAATGAAGGAAGGTATTAAGGAATGAATGACTTTTAATTAAACTGAGCCTTTATGAATCTATGTTACATATTTAAAAAAAACTCCGTAGGCCACTGTCATCAGTAACCGATGTGTCATGCAAGTTGTACCTTTTGCATCTTGTAGGGGTACAAAAATCAAGCGAGACACCAATTAAGCTCTACAAGAGCATTAGCTGTTGCTGTCATTACCTCAAAGCCATAAAAACGAATGTTGTTGTTGTTTTCATTAAATTGGTCCTGAAGTCCTAGCATTTATAAGCTGTAGTACTACTATCTATACTCACCCATTCAGCTATTATTTCGTTCAAGAAATATTTACCAGTTGCATACTGCTCTAAAATCATTACTGAAAGGCAGTTGGCGGGGCGGGGTGGGGGAGTGTTAGTCTGAAGGCAAAAGAGAAAGCAATATACTTATTTGTTTTTTATGATAAATAGTCACACAAATGCTACAAAATATAAAATTGATTTCCCTTTAGTCTGCACAACAATACCCACATTCCTGAGGCCCATGCCATATGTCAAGCAAAACTAACAAAGTGCTTTTCAAAAGAAATGACAGAGATCATTTTTGGCAGCATTAAGATAATAATGCAAAGTTTCTTGAATAGCTCTCTTGCAACACTCTGTGTTATAGACAATTGTTTGTGCTCTAAAATGTCTGATCTGGTCCTGCCTCCCTGAGCACCTCCGTGCCTGTTAGCTGTTTGCTAGGGTGTAGCTATTAGAAAGGAAACAATAAGTGTGAAGTCCCTGAATACTCGGAATATTTATTAAAATGGAAGAAAATGATACAAATTAAATAAATTTAAAAGAAAATAAAAGGGAGACCTAGGCCCTGGTATTCTAAAACCTGAATTACTATAGTTATCTTCAAGAATGAATGTTCTTAGATAACTAGAATGGAAAAAAAATACCACTAGTTTCAAATTTTTTAGGAGACAATTTACAGCCTTGGGTTCACAATGAAATAAAAATACTTCACTGTTTGCAGGTGTGTTATAGTTACTATTTTAAATTTTCATGTTAAGAAAAATTAAAGTAAGAAATGAGATTTGCTGTCATGTACTGTAAACTTTATTTATATAGTTAAAATTTATTTTATGTATTTAGAATTTTAATAGCTGAAAGTGGATGGGGAGTCTTGGTTTTTATTTGGGAAGGGATGCTGGAATAACTATCTATAGATTTATATTAATATTTGAGAAGTGTCTTAATGAGTTTAGAGACAGAAATATCTAAAAATTGGGCCCAAAGAATTCTGAGAGCCACTATGGGAAGATTAACTGACCAGGTCCTAAAGGAAAAAAATGGAGAGAGCGAGGGAGAGGCAGGGAGGGAAGATCTGAAAGAAGAAAGGGAGGGAGGGAAAAAGAATCTAAGCCTCTTGGGTAGAGAACTGGCTGATGTCTTCCTAAGCCATTGATATGGCTGTCCCCAGTCTCCTTTGGTCCTAAAACCATCATATTCACTGACATAGAGAGAATAGACCTAAACTTTACATTTGTTTCAAGTCTTGCTTAAGGTAAGCACTCAGCTGAACACTCACTCAACAGACATGGAATTTTGAACTGTACGATTACAGGATTTCTCATGGTGCAGAAAGTTTAATCTGTACAGTCTCAGTTGTAAAAAACTTATATTGCAGAGGCCCCAAAGAGTTAACCAGTGCAAGGACTCTTAGCCTCTGCATCAATCAATCATAAGCGAAGCAGAAAAGCACGTTACAATGGGAGGGGACTTAGCCAGATTCCAAATTCCGTATGTATGACAACAAGTGTAATCTTAGATTATAAATGTATATGAAATACGTACCTATACACAATAAAGAAAATACATGAATATACAGTACATGGAAATGTAAACGTGTGGACACATATGTGGACATATATTTTTATTCTTTGTTAGGTAAATCATAAGCATATTCTTATATTAAGAATAATTGTGGGGCTCCAGGGTGGCTTAGTTAAGTGTCCAACTCTTGATTTCAGCTTATGCCATGACCTGGGGTTGTGTGATCAAACCCCACATCAGGCTCAGTACTTGACACAAAGTCTGCTTGGGATTCTCTCTCTTCCTCTCCCTCTGCTCCTCCCCCCACTCATGTGCTTGAGCACTAGCTCTCTCTCTTTCAAATAAATATACAAAATCTTTTTTTAAAGAAATAATTATTTACAAGATGAGTGAACAATACAATGTTTTTTGCATGAGGCAGTTATTCTTAGACATCTGGACAAAATGTATAAAACCCAAAATGATATTTGAAAAACTAGTATCTTTACTAACTTCTAGAAGGCATACATAAGGAATCAAATAAAAAATATTATATTTTGGTTCAGGCTTACTTTTAAGCATGTTACTTTTAAAATGATAGATTACAAAAAAAAACAACATGGAAAGACAATTAAAAAATGACTAAAGCAATGCAAAACAGATCTTTGAGGAATTTGTATATGGAACTGTGAATTTTTTTGGCATGCAGGAATTGGTTAGGTAGCAACTTGATTTCTAATTTTTAACTACTGAAAGGCACATAATGATGAAACTCTTGATCAGATAATCAGATACTTCAGAGTTGGAAAAAATGCACTTTCTGGTTACGGCATTTAAAAATCCACCTGATGAATGAAGTAGCTGAGTAAAATTCCTCAAAGTTGCCTCCTCCTACACGAATACAGTCAGAGAATCTACCACCTCACACTTGTTTTAGCATCTGTAATTATCAGAATGTTCTGCCTTTATTGAGATAACTATTTAATGATAGCCTCTATGCATTGGTCTGTGGTCTGCTTGTTTCGGTTAATAATTAAAAAATATCTATTAAACACATACTGTGTGCCAGGGAGTGGAGTGGAACAAAATTAACAGACATTTAATATGACGTTTAATACACCCTTCACGGTGACACAGACTGATGTAATGTGGGTGTCCCTTTCTGCCTGCATCCTCTCTTTCCACAAATGTGTGCTATGAGGATTTGCAATCATTTTTACCCAAAAGTCACTGTCAAAATCTAAACGCTACTATTGAATCTACTTGTATACATCTTTGAAAATATTTAATGTCAAGTCAGACCTGATGAAAGAAAATAGAGTGTGTTCAATTGTCTAGGAGATGTTTTTTGAGGAAAGAACATCTCCTACTTGTGCTTCTTATATGGATTTTTCATTATCACTACCAATTACCTCCATAGTTTTAAAGTTAATATGTTTCCTATGGAAGGACAAATGACCTTGAAGAAAGTCAGTGAACCTAAGAGGTCTTGAAAATCCAATATTTTAGAAGAAAAGGTGGAATGATGAGAGTATATTGATAGGTTACTGTTATAAAATGAAAATTTAGTTTGTATCTGATTGTGCTCAATTTCTACAGACAAAAATCTCAGCTAGTAAGTTCATTGCTAAATAATGGGGCAACTGTTATGTTAAGTTCTTTATGTTTGCATGAATCCTTGATGAGTTGTTATATGGGCGTTTAAGAATATTTTAGTCATCCTGAGGACCTTTGTTGGAGTTTTTTATTAAGACAGGAATAACATTCAACATTACATAAACAGGAATAACATTCCATTTAAAATGCAGAGATATGGGTTCTTACCATCCCCCAATACATTACTCTGCAAATTTTTAAGACAGAATACAGTCAGCTAATGAGAATGTCTAAACTCTAGGCGGAGACTATGGGCCAACCTTTCAGGAAGCACATTCCAGGATATTCACGCACTTTGGGGGCACATTCTTAGCTCAGACTTATCTTGCAGTATTTGAATACACATAACTGTCTGTGCATCAGGCCATCCCACCTTTGTGTATTGTTTCCTTGAAACTCAGTCAATGACTTTCTGTTTATCCATCAAAAATTTTATTTAATTAACATCACCAAAGGCAAGGGAAGCAAGGGCAAAAATGAACTATTGGGATTTTATCAAGATCAAAAGCTTTTGCACAGCAAAGGAAACAGTTAACAAAACCAAAAGACAACTGACAGAATGGGAGAAGATATTTGCAAATGACATATCGGATAAAGGGCTAGTGTCCAAAATCTATAAAGAACTTAGCAAACTCAACACCCAAAGAACAAATAATCCAATCAAGAAATGGGCAGAGGACATGAACAGACATTTCTGCAAAGAAGACATCCAGATGGCCAACAGACACATGAAAAAGTGCTCCACATCACTCGGCATCAGGGAAATACAAATCAAAACCACAATGAGATATCACCTCACACCAGTCAGAATGGCTAAAATTAACAAGTCAGGAAATGACAGATGCTGGCGAGGATGCGGAGAAAGGGGAACCCTCCTACACTGTTGGTGGGAATGCAAGCTGGTGCAACCACTCTGGAAAACAGCATGGAGGTTCCTCAAAATGTTGAAAATAGAACTACCCTATGACCCAGCAACTGCAATGCTGGGTATTTACCCTAAAGATACAAATGTAGTGATCCGAAGGGGCATGTGCACCCGAATGTTTATAGCAGCAATGTCTACAATAGCCAAACTATGGAAAGAACCTAGATGTCCATCAACAGACGAATGGATAAAGAAGATGTGGTATATATACACAATGGAATACTATGCAGCCATCAAAAGAAATGAAATCTTGCCATTTGCGACGACGTGGATGGAACTAGAGGGTATCAGCTTAGCGAAATAAGTCAGTCGGAGAAAGACAACTATCATATGATCTCCCTGATATGAGGGAGAGGAGATGCAACATGGTGGGTTAAGGGGGTAGGAGAAGAGTAAATGAAACAAGATGGGATTGGGAGGGAGACAAACCATAAGTGACTCTTAATCTCACAAAACAAACTGAGGGTTGATTGGGGGAGGGGGGTTGGGAGAAGGGGAGTGGGATTATGGACATTGGGGAGGGTATGTGCTATGGTGAGTGCTGTGAAGTGTGTAAAACTGGTGATTCACAGACCTGTACCCCTGGGGATAAAAATATATTATATGTTTATAAAAAATAAAATTAAAAAAAAATTTTATTTAATTCTGTTAGCTACTCAATCTTATTCACATTTTGGTCCTCTTTTTTTTTTTTTTTTTAATCTAGTTTAAAACATCTTTTCCAATCACCATCTCCTAGAGTCGTGCTTTCTTTATGTTTGTTCAGTAAACCATGATTTTAAATGTATATTTAATAACAGTGAGTTAATGGGAATTTTAGTATGCTTTATAATAAATGTATTCATCTTGAATGCATTTGTCTATCTTAGTAAAATGATTGTAAACATTATGATATTTTTAGTAAGCATATACATATTTAAATTATTTCATTATTTCAAATGAATAATTATTCTATTCTTTCATATCATTGTCATGGATCTCCAAGGAAACTCCATGAAGTGAACTGGGCAACCTTCATTTTACTAATATGACCAGAACTTCGATGAATTTCCTGTGATCATAGCTCTTATAAGCTGCATAGGATGGGACCCCAGAATTACTCTGAGTCAGTTTAATGATCTTTTCCTTTAAGTCATCCCTCAATTCACTGGTGAAATTCTAAACCAGAAAACGTCAACTTAGTTTCGTTATTTGTAAAAGTCTGATGAAGAAAAATTACGTTTTGTTTTGATAAAAGGTACAACGTCCTTACTATAACCATGAAAGGAATACAAGACTGGATCATAATAAGAGATAGGGGGTTCCTTTCCGGAAATCCAGATTAGTGCTCCACCAGGACAGTCACAATCCTCTCTAGAACTCACACTTTTTAAAGTTAGGATTCTTTCAACTCTGCCAGCTATGTTGCAAAAAGGAGATTAAATTTCCATGATGTAACCAGTAGGCACATCACACCTGAATGATCAAGAGAGTTGGGAAGGATTTGTTCTCCCTTTGACTATATTATTTTTCTTTCTTTAGTTCCCCAAATACTAGCTTATGCATCTATCTCTACTAATATGTCTATATCAAGATAAAAAGACTGAGGGATTTCTAAAGGGCACTAAATGACTATTCCTGGAAAGCAACTTCTCATATGACAAAAACAAAAAAAAAACAAAAGCAATAACAACAAAAAACAAAAAAAAAAAACAAAAACAAACAAAAAAACCTTCCTTGCCTCCAAAAACTATATTGATTGTGTCTACACAAACAGAACAGAAAGTGCTTATCAGTAGAACACTATAGTTTCTGTTTGAAATATGTTTACAATGTCTCACCTCATGTTTCTCACAATTACATTTCCTCTGCCATTCTGAGCTAAGATATTTGTAATACTTCAATTTATTTTTGTTCACATTTGTTACTTGGTATAAAGTAAAGAAAAACCAGGAACTTGAGACGGTAAAATGATAATAAACCTAACACATTTCCAGTGACAGTTAGCAACATCAAAATGACACAGCAGACGCAGATGTTTCCATCGCAAGAACTGTGAAGAATAAGTCTAGAATCACGGAGGAGTTCAATTGTTCGAGGTGGAAGGACCTTGAGGATTAGCTAAGATATAGTTAAGTCCCCCAACACAAACGAAGTATTAGGTTGATAGAGATAGACAGTCCGATTGCCTACAGCTCCTTCCTGTGGCTGATGCTCAAATGAGGGGGGTGAACATGACCCCAGCCACACTCTTCAGAAGCCCAGGCCCAGTAGCAGTAGCCCAGGGCTGATTGCACACAAGGCAAGGGAGGAGGCCATTTTCCAAAGCAGAGTAAGCACATTTTTTTTTTCTTTTCAGCATCTTTTCTTGTATTTTTTAGTTTCCCTTCCACATTTTGATAATACCACTTCTCCCCAGTGGTATCGTCAAAAACTAGAAAGAGTGCATAGCCTCGGTGTGTCATGCCCTTATCTCCTCTCTTACCACCTGCCTGGCGGCTGAGCTTCCTCTTAATTCTTGCCCTTCTGTCAAAATTCCTTTCCCAGCAATCAGACTTTCTCTCCCTTGGCATCCAGTTGAGACTGGGGTCAATGGCAGACAACAGAGGAATGAGGTGTGTTGAGCTCTCAGAGAGCCAGGCCAGGAGAGGAATGCTGGTCATGGAAGACAGAACTCTAAAGTTAAAAACAGGGACTTTATTTCCCAGGCTGGGTGGAACATAGCAACTATCCAAACCTTGCTGGCACACTTTGCTCCGAATCCAGAGAGCTGCAGCCCTAAGCTATCTTTGGACAGCGAGCTATTCTTTGGTCATCAAAAGCAAAGAAAAGGAAGGACTGATACAAATTTGTATCAGGTCATTTGCTGATTAATCTCTATACAGAACTGCTTTCAAATATTTACAAATCATAAATCAACCGGTACACTGTCATTATCCCTGTATGAGATATATATTCATGCATGTGTGACTATGTGAGTATGTGTATGAGTGAGAGGGAGAGAGAAAAAGAGAGAGAGAGAGAGAGGGAAAGGGAAGGAAGAGGAAGCCAGAAAGGGAGGCATGTAACCCTACTCCCTTTTCAGGTAGGTAGATCCTATTAGGGAAAGGCTCCAGAAATGGGAGAGAAGGGGGAGAAGAGAGTCCCAGGTGAAGGTCCACAAACAGTGTTGTACCCTTTCAACACTACAACGGGCACTATGCTCACCCTACACATATGTGCAAATGACTGAGTTTCACATTCTGGTGGTTGCAGAAAAAACAGCAGCAATGAACATAAGCACAGGAGCTGAAGGTAGGGGTGACCATGAGAAGATTCAACATAGAACTTTTGTAAAAATCTTGGAGAGAGTTTTAGAATTTCACAGATCTTGGAATTGGAAGAACTATACCAATTCTGCAATATCCCCAAGGAGCAAATGGGAACCAAGCTGAACCCACGTGGGTAATGAATGCAGTGTCTTAAAAGCTTAGCACAAGCATGCACATACATACACACACACACACACACACACACACACACACACACACACACACAAAATAATGGTAACATGGGCTCAAACCTACACAATCATTTCAAGACTATAAGCAAAGAAAATGGCAGCAATAGGATTGGGATCCAGAAAGCCCTACCATAAAAGCAGAACTCTCTATTCACAGGTGTCTCCCAAACTGGCATCAATCACACAACCAGACAACCAGGTTAAAAGAGAGCCAGCCCCACCAGCATGCCCATTCTAGTCTTCAGGGTAGCTTCCAGACTTCCCAGTTACTCCCTGGAACAAAGAGGCTGAGGAATCTCCCCCTTAGTAGAGACACTCCATGAATCTCCACAGGTGGGACAGCCCAAGCATCTTCCAACCCAAAGGCCACCAATAATTCCTCTAACAAAGAAGGCCAATTTTGCATCTAGATACCGGAAAACTCAGGTTGACACTATTTCCATTAGAAATTATTGTGCTCTTTTTTGCTGGAATAAATATGCACAAGACTGAAACAAAAACAAAATTGCTAATCAGATGATATTCAATAAAAATTAGAGCACATTCTTGAAATCATGGTGTACACCACCACTTAAAACATTCCCTATTGCATCTTTGATTTATGCATAACCACCAAAATTACTACTCACGGGGAGAATAGAACTGTTGAACATATTTAAAATCATTGTGGTTCAGGCTAGAAAAATTCAGGGTAGGAGAGAGCCCCTCTCAGCATTTTATAGTACACAGTAGGAAATAAGTCAGTTTAAACAAATCTGTTTTCTACAGTACTTGTATTCATCTTAGCAACCCCATGCTGTAAACATCCATCCGTGCCATATATCTTGGTCCCACATTATGCTTGTCTGTATAAATTATTGTGAGGGTAACAGAGGAAATGCCCCTGCCTTCACAGAATGAGACATATACCCAGGTGACTATGATGCCAACAGACTGTGAGAAATAGCTTTGGAGACTTAATATTATTAAACATTACAATTTATGAAATACCTGTGAAGGGTCAGAGATACTGTGTTAAGTCTACCCTCCACAACAGTGAGGTCTTTATGATTCTACCCATTCAATAGAAAGGAAGAAGCAGAAGTTTAGAGCAAGTAATTTGCTCAGCAGCAAGGAGTGTGTAAGTAGCAGAGGTGGTTGTGCCTCTACCTAATGC
Organism: Enhydra lutris kenyoni; assembly: GCF_002288905.1. NCBI lineage: Eukaryota > Metazoa > Chordata > Mammalia > Carnivora > Mustelidae > Enhydra > Enhydra lutris. Next base: position 34,226,691 of record NW_019154096.1, on the reverse strand, counting down.
TCATGTTTCTTATACTAAATTAAAGCATATTTAAAATGTTATAGATAATCTTCAAGGAAAGATATTAGAGGTTATTGATGGAGCCTAAACTGGTCTTTGTAGATTGGCTTTCACATTAAGTAGGTCGAGGGCTCTCTTGGGGGAGAAAAGTGAATGAATGAACAAAGCCCAAATATGGAAAGCACTGTATCTGTGCCAGGGCAGGATGGACTGATTAGGTGGACTGGCCAGGAAGACCAGAGAAGAATCACTGACATAGCACCACTGATAAGTGAAAACAATCTGAATAAGGCTAGAGGTGAAACCTGGAATGGAAATGAGAGGACGAGGTCCATTTTCACTTGGGTTATTTCACACACAATTAGTTCAAAAAGGTCTCCCCTCAAATTACTCATTTTTCCCATAGGAACAGCACCTTCTTTCTATTGCTTCTCTCAGAAAATGGAAACTCTATCCACCAGTTGCTTAAGAAACATACTTGGCTAGGGCACCTGGGTGCCTCAGTCAGTTAGGTGCCCGACTTCTGATTTCAGCTCAGGTCATGACCTTGTGGGACATGGGATCAAGCCCCATGGCAGGCTCCACACTCAGCGGGGAGTCTGCTTGAAGATTCTCTCCCTCTGCCCCCCTCCCAAGCACATGCTTGCTTTCTCTAAAATTAATGAATAAATACTTTTAAAAAATAAGGAAAAGAAACATGCCTGACTTACAGCCAGGATTCTTTCCTTTTCTTTCACCCTACCCATCTTATGATCATGAAATCTATCCATTTGCCTCTGAAATCTCCACTGGATTCCCATCCTTCCTTACTCACTGTGCTTTCTCTCATTAGGCCATAATTATTTCTCACCTACATCACAACAATACCCTCTTAAGCAGCCTCTCTCTCTCCAGGCTTTGCTCCTTTCTATGTAGTGTGAGAGTATAGCCCTGAAGTTATGTGGAAAATGCAAATCTGATCAGACATGAACCCAAGCTTATCACCATCAATCCCCCTCCCTGATCAGAACGATTTTTTTCAGTTTCTCAAATAACGTTTCTCAAATAATGCTTTCTCTCGCTGGAAATACCACACACTGTTGCCTCTGCTTGGCTTTCTCTCTCAAGACCTCTGTCCTTCCCCGCCATCTCCAGTGAAAACACACCAAAAGCACATACTGAAGATCATGTCTTCCAGGAAGGTTTCCAGGTTTCTCAGTCAAGGTTCAATGTATCTACTACATGGGTTTCGACGCTAAGCACTCTTTCCTTAAAGAAGGTATCACACTCAATCAAAAATGCCTGTTCACTTGCATGGTGTACCTAGATTTATGGTTCTGATAGGTTTGACTTTTTCATTCCATATCCTCAAGGCCCAAAGAAATGTAACACAACTCTGATATTTCTTAAACATCAAACAAATGCAGACTAATGGATGGAGGAAGGAGAAAAAAATCAAAATCAAAAGACTTGCCATGGAACTACTCAATATGTCCTAAATTAAACAGACCTTTTTACTGCTTAAGTATATTTATAAATATATAGTCTACAAATAAATTGAACAGAAAGTTTTAAAATACATATTTTATGTACAGTATATATGGTATGTACACATATGTTTATAGACTTAACTATATATTTATATACCTACATATGCATAACTTTTTAGTGCAACATAAAAAGTCATTGATATTCTGTGAAGGAACCAGACTGTTAAAATAAATTCAAGGAAAACTAGAAGAAATACTGGTTAATAGTTTTATGATATTGACAGAGAAAAATTTCTAGGCATAACATCAAAAACAGAAAACATAAAAGGAGAGATCAATATATTTGATTACATAAAAATGTAAAAGGTCTGTATTAGGAGGAAAAACAACACCATTAACAAAGCTAAAACTAGCAAGAACAAAGTAGGAAAAAATAACTTGCACTATATGGCCAAGAATTGCTATCCTTAATATACAAAAAGCTCTCAAAAGACAAACAAAAAGGTGAACCCCTATCATAGGACTTACAACTCTTATTATAAGTTTGATTGATCTTTCCCAGAACATACCACCCTACTATACCTAACTCACACCATTAAAAATATATCAAAGAGCTATTTTTAATTTGCAGCTGTATTAGTGGGAAAGTAAAGGAATTTTTCAGACATGAGAAAAGACAAAAAATTTAGAATCTAGATGACTAGGTAAGAAATGAAACAGAAATTTTTGCTGAATTCATATGCTAATCATTGGTGGCCCAGGATCTAAGTTTTAGTAAGCCATGCAAATAAGGAACCAAAGTAGAAGATCAGATTAAAGACCCACTGTGTGAATCTTAGACCTCACATGACATATGACAGCCCATTAGGAAAGTAGCTGTCAGGTTTGGTTATGGGTAGAGAGAGAGGGGAAAAAAGATTCTTGATAAATTTTAAACAAAAGTTCACATAACAAACACCATACACAAAAATAAACTCAAAATGGATTAAAGACCTAAATGTGAGACCTGAAACCATAAAAACCCTAGAAGAGAGTACAAGCAGTAATTTCTCTGATATCAGCTATAGCAACATTTTTCTAGATATGTCTCCTGAGGCAAGGGAAACAACAGCAAAAATGAACTATTGGGACTACATCAAAATAAAAAGCTTCTGCACAGTGAAGGAAATAATCACCAGAACTAAAAGGCAACCGATGGAATGGGAGAAGGTATTTTCAAATGACATATCTGATAAAGGGTTAGTATCTAAACAGAAAGAACTTACACACCTCAACACTCAAAAAGCAAATAATCCTATTAAAACAGGAGCAGAACCATGAACAGACATTTCTCTGAAGACAACATTCAGATGGCCAACAAACACATGAAAAGATGCTCAAGATCACTCATCATTAGGGAAATGCAAATCAAAACCACAAGGAGATATCACCTCACACCTGTCAAAATGGCTAAAATCAGCAACACAAGAAATAACAGGTGTTGGCAAGGGTGTGGAAGGAAAGAAACCCTCTTGAACTGTTCCTGGGACTGTAAACTGGGGAGGCACTGTGGAACACAGCATGGTTTCCTCAAGTTAAAAATAGGGGCCCCTGAGTGGCACAGCTAGTTAAAGTTTCCAACTCTTGGTTTCCTCTCAGGTCGTAATCTCAGGGTGGTGAGATCGAGCCCCTGTCAGGGGCTTCAGTTCTATCTCCCTCTCCCTCTGCCCCTCCCACCTGTGTGCTCTGTCCCTCTCTCAAATGAACAAATAAACTTTTTTTTAAAATGGTTAAAAATAGGACTACCCTATAACCCAGCAATCACACTACTGAGTATTTCCTCCCAAAATATTAAAACACTAATTCAAAGGGATAAAAGCGCCTCTTGGTTTCTAACAGCATTATTTACAATATCCAAATTATGGAAGCAGCTCTAGTGTCCATCAATAGTTGAATGGATAAAGAGGATGTGGTATAGGTGTACAGTGGAGTATAATTCAGCCATAAAAAAGAATGAAATCATGTCATTTGCAACAAAATGGATGGAGCTAGAGAATATAATGCTGAGTGAATGTATTGACAATATACTGACATATATTGATATGAGTCAGAGAAAGACGCATACAATGTGGCATTTCACTCAATGTGGCATTTAAGAAACAAGACTAAGTTAAGGAGCAAAAGAAAACAAGAGAGAGACAAACAAAGAAACAGACTCTTAACTATAGAAAACAAACAGATGGTTGCCAGAATGAGGAGATACATGAAATGGGTAATGTGAATTAAGCACTGAGTGTTGTATGAAGTGTTGAATGACTATATTGTACATGTTATGCATACTAGAATTAAAGAAACTTTCTTAATACTCATGCTTGAACACAGGATTTACAATTTCATGCCTTCCTCGTTCAAACAAAACTCAAAATATAATTTAAAGTAGCTCTGGGATGCAAAGCAATCCCCTCATTATCTGAAGGTAGTACATACAAATCCTTTTTAAAGAAAATTTACATTCAGCTTCAAGAATTACCCTAAAGAGCTCTAGGGACCAAAGATTGAAGGCATTTGCACACATAATTTTAAAAATCATCTTATAAATGATGGAATAAGTTGTCATGGGCAAGTGTATGTACCAGAAAGTATTAGACTCCCAGTGATTGCACACAATGGATTTATCAGAGGAATTATAAATCATGCATGCTAAATATATTTAAAGAAATAATAGAGAAGATTGACAACAGAAGTAAGAAAAATAAAGGTCAGACATACTTGATTAAGATCTAAATCTACAGAAATGAAAAATATAATTGAAAAGACTGTCCAACACAGTTGAAAAGAAAACTAGCAGACTGAAAAACAAATCTGAGGAAAATACAGGAAATAAACTACAGACACCTAAAGTGAAGAGAAATAGGAGAGAGAAGGTTTTAGAAGACTATAATTGAGTGAGAAGGTCCAACATGGAGTCATGATAATTCAAAGAGCTTACAGAAAAGGGAAGAAGAATTGAATAGTTATTTGGAAAGGTAGTACATGGGAACTATCAAGAACTGATGAAAGATACCAATCTTCCAAATCATAAAGTTGGGAATCTTACACTTATATAAATTCTAGTGAAACTGAAGAACAGAAAAAAATCAAGAGAAGTTTCAAAGAACAGCTATCAAGAAAAACTAGTTAACTACAATATACAGTACGTTTCTCAACTTAATGGCTTCCCATTAGTTGAGGTAATGGGAACCATGAAAGTCAGAAGGTAATGGAGCAACAGCGTTAAGATGCTAAGAAAATGTACTATCAGCCTAGAACTCTGTTAGCCTTAAAAGTCTCTTTGAAAAATGGGGTCAAAACTAAAAACATTTCATTTCAACAAAAACTCAAAGATTACACCAACTAACTTAAAAAGAAAATTTTAAAATCTTAAGAAAATCTAAAATTTTCTTTAAAAGAAAATTTAACTGATATATTTGCAAAAATCACAGATGGCAGGTCATCGCTGTAAAGTTTTAGTTCCTGGCTCAATATCATGCTGTCTAATACTGTTCATGTCAAAATTCTCAGGATTTAAACAAGTTGGGTGATCCTCCCAGTACCACAGCCTCTCTGCTCTTTGATCTTATTTATTCAAATGACTTTGCTCTGCAGCCATCCTTAGCTCCTCACGGCCATTATGGGAGTAGAACTTCTCATTACCAGAAATTGTCACCACTCTCTCCTCTCAGCTTCAAAGATCCCACTCCCTGACCACCGGCTCCATTGTTTGTAGGGCATCCTTTCTTGATAACATAAGTAACCAAAATCCATAAAAACACTGATCTTCCATACTATCTTATGCAAGTCCTCCTGCCATTACTCTCAGGTCACCCGGCTTAGAGTGTATGATATATAATCATAATCATTCTTGCTCACATATTAAATTCCCTTGGCACTGTCTCATGTCATTACACTCACCAAGAAAAAAACGCCAACCTTGCTGAACACAAATCCCCATGTAAGCCATAGACACATACCACCCAACCGGCCCCCCACCCCACACACAGATGTAGTAATGACTGGCTAAAAACACACCACCAGGTTGAATGGCATAGATATATATATATATATATGCATATACATACATAAAATGAATATATATATTCATTAAATTTCATGGGTCCTTGGAACTGCCTGGGAAGATTCTCCTTTTCCTTTCACTAGCTCATTCTCCAGACTGATCATTTCATGTCTTCTCCTCTTTCTTCTAACTGATCTTGCTTATTTCCCTGGGAGGCAGGGGGAAATGAGTAGTTCATAGGGAACTCTCATAAGCCCATCCTGCATTTGCTCCCTTACCCTGCACTACTCTGGATAAACAACATGAGCTCCTATGGATGTCTGACCCCTTCAGTGGTGTACCTGACCTGAACTTCCTCACTGATAAAAGATTGTCGCTTATTAATCCTCCTTCTTTTTCTTGCCTGACAACTTTTCCCCTGTCTTTTCACAAGTGTAAGCATTTCTTCCATTCAGAAAAACTTTTTCATCCTCATATCCTATTATAATTACCACTCACAAAATCCCTCAAAATAATGTCACTGCCACTAATTAGTCTCCCCCTAGTTTCTCTTTATCCCACTCTAATCACAGTTCCCCCATCACTATATTCAAACTGCTTTTCGTCAAGATTGCCAATGACCCTCCCTCCCATCCAGACTTTTCACGACTACATTTCCAGTTCTCCTTTTATTTGACCCTTCAGCAATAGTTGAGATCGTGCCTCACTCTTTCTTGAAATACTTCTCTTACTTGGCTTCCTTGACACCAGACTCTCCGGGTTTTCTTTCTCTGGCAGTTGCTTTTCATTCTCTTCCACTGGTTTCGTCTCTATCTCCCCAAACTTTAAATGTTGGAGCCTCTGAGGTCTCAATCTTTGAACCTAATTCTTAAATGCACCTATTCTACCCTTCCCTATGGTGAATACCAGATTCATATATCTAACCACCTATTTTTCAGGTCAACTTAGATATAAGTCATCCCAAACCAAACTTCTGATGTATTCCACCAACACCTAAATGAGCTCTCCCTACTGTCTACCTCATCTCAACTAATAAAAACTCGATCCTTCCAATTGGTCATTCAGGCCTCAAATCTTGGTGTTATCTTTGACTCTTGTCTTCCTCCACATCGCACCCCCAAACCATCAGCAAATCCTGTTGGTTCTCCCTTTAAAATATATCCAGAATCCAACCACTTCTCAATATCTCTGGTGTAAGCTGCCATCATTTCTCACCTCAATTATTAGAAAAGCTTTCTAATGGTCTCACTGCTTGAGCCCTTAACACTGTACCACAGTCTATTTTCAGCCCAGCAACTACAGTAAGCCTTTTAAAACATAAATCACTTGCACCTCTGCTGAAAGCCCTCTAATTACATCCTCTGTATCTCAAAGTAAAAGCCAAAATCTTCACAGTCACTCATAAGGCCTCTGTGTGATGGGGCCCGACTGCCTCTCTGCTGGCCCATCCTCCTGTTCTGTCCTTCGCTTGCTTTGCTCCCATTCTGTGAGCTACTTTCTCACTCCTTAAACACCAGGCATGGTGTCACTTCATGGACTTTACATTTGCTGCTACCTGTTGCTGTAAATGCTTCCCCACTGGATTTCCCCTTGGTTCACTCATTCATCTCATTCAGGGAGTCACTCAAACACTTCTTTTTCATTGTGGTCACACCAGACAACCCATTTAAAACTGCACTTGCAGCACTGCCAGTCCTTCTTCCTCGCTTTATTCATCTTTGTGTTTTAAGATTCATTTCTGTATTTGAGAGACAGGCACATGAACCGGAGTTGCAGAGGGAGAGGGAGAGCAAATCTCGAGCAAAACCACACTGAGTAGGGAGCCCAACACAGGGCTGGATCTCATGACTCCAAGATCATGACCTGAGCCAAAATGAAAAGTCTTGAAGCTTAACCAACTGGGCCACCCAGGCATCCTGATAAAACATTTATTTATTATTTATTATGTTCTCTTTCTTCCAACTGGATGTACACTCCCAATAGGGCAGGGGTTGGGGTCTGTTTGGATCGCCTACTTGTCCATTAAGAAATCAAAGTAAGTTGAAAGTAATTTGAGTCAATATGTTTAAGGAGGGACTGTTTGTTCCCCACTCTTTTCCTGCTCTTCCACCTGGATGCTGCCCATCAGAGTTAACTTGGCAATCTCCATCGGCCGGGATCTCTGAAAGGTTACATGGATTTGGCCCCTTCAACCATCCACTTCCCCAATCGAACCATCACCCTCTGTCAGCAGGAAATATTTGATTGAGACTTTCACATGAGGGAAAACTAAAATTATATTGTGTTAAACTACTGAAATTTCTGGTTATTTCTTACAGACAGTAACATTACCCTAAACAGTAGGTTAATGACTGGGTCCCGCAATTTGAAAACACTGGAACTGTGCAGGAAATATTTGTTGAATAAATGAACAGAGTGAATGAAGGTATGGGGGCAAAGACAATGTTAAATATGTAAATAACGAAAAAGCATTTGGTGAATTAGGGAATAAAAGAATAAATTTGCTTTTGGTAAATTCCTTGCTGTTAGTTTCCTTGTTCCAATTTTTCTAGTACAGTTGCAATGCTTTCCTACAATGTAGCCCCTTATTTTCTTTTAGGAAATTATTGTCTCATGTTTATTTTAAATTTCTCTTTCATAAGTACATGGCATTGCTCTTAGTTACCTTCAGCTGAATTGCATTAAACAATGTTACTCCTTCCTGTTTATATTTTTCAAATCTTTATATTATTATCATGAGCTCCACTGACTATTGTTGAACTAAGCTACACATTATTAGCTTCTTGTTAAAAGAGCTCTCCATCCTCTTAATCACTTTCTTCCTCTTGCCTGAATGCTCTTTAATTTCTCTATACTTCCATCTTTAAAATAGATCGGGGAACAAATGTGGAAAAGCTCAGTAACTACTGGGAAGTATGTGGCCAAAAATCCAAATTGCTGTGATCCCTAATATCCACAGATGCGATCAGAGACCATGTGAATGCCTAGAGCACACAAGTGATGATCCGCTCCTCCACACTTCCAGCGACCAGTGTTGTTTTTGCTGATGTGCTTGCCTGTGAATGAAAGTCTCATACACAAACAGTAATGAGGAGCTGACCCCATGAAGCATTGTTCCCCTTCCCTGAAGCCTAGTTCAGATTTCAGGAATACTCTTTCAGTATTCCTGATGTGTGTGAAGTTGATATTTTAAGAAAGACCAAATGAGAGTTTTGGCCTCTAAACAGGTAGGCCAACCCCTCCTTCATGATCACAACTCCATACGTTTCTGTTTTCGGTTGAGGTGACCCTAAACCAACGGGGTATTTATTGTATTTAGGATTTCAGTTGCCTAACTTGAACACTGGTCATGAGGAGAGCAATGATGGTTCTGCCTATCATATACTACTAGAAAGTGAGAGAGAAAGAGTTATTACCTCACAAAACAATTCTAAATGCAGTATTTGGGTCCCAGAATGACCCCAATATTCTAAATATACCAGGGCTGAAGCCCACTTTAAGAAGAGTGAGGATGAAGTTTGCTAAGGGGATTTATAATGTCTTAAGGGATCACTGAATCTCAAAGTAAAAGAAGTATATTTTTTTCCCCAACACAACAGTCACAGACTTGACAAGGATCATTTCCTTGAAGGCAAACTTTCAGTACACATGTCAATAAATTTTACGAAATTCATTTTCAACATCTTCTACCTACTCTTCATTCTCAGAGGATGACTGAGATTCAGCCTTTTCTCCCCTCTCTCCCTTACACAAATCTCCTTCCTGAGATCTAGAAGAGAATGTTAAATTACTAACTTACTGTGCCTCCTGCAGGTAAATGAATATCAGATTTTTAATTCATTCTTTACTAAACTAAATCTAACAGCAAAACTATCTACTGGACTCAAAATTAGGGTGTGTATAATGGAACAAAGTACAGAGTACCACACTGGTGATGGATACTGCCCACAGCAACTATGTCTTGACTGTAATCTAATGTTGTAAATATTCAGATTTTGTTAATTTTAATTTTTTTCTCAGCCTATAGAAAGGACTATAATTCCAAGATAGGCACTCCCTAAGGAAACAATGGGATGGCTCAAAAAGAAAGGGGTACATAGTCACTGGGAAAAATAATCTGAAATCATGATAGATTAAGTACAGATGAAACTCATTAAGGCAGTGAACAGATGACACAGAAGTAAAGAGACACTCAACAAATTCTCACAGAACTCAGTGAGTAAACACAATAATACATATACTAGCTTCCTAACATTTCTATACTTCCAATTTACCTATAACTAGATTAGAATAAGAGAGAGCTATAATATAGATGAAGAAAAAATCATCACAGAAACAAAGGAAGAAAACTCTTCAAAGCTGGAAAATGGATCAAAAGACCTTTTTATTAGTACAAAGGACACATATAATGCTAGTGTCATAGTAGAAAATACCTGCCTGCACACACACAGAGATACACACCCCAGCCAACTAGTCTCACTAACCACTGAAAGAAGCTAAACTAAATCAGGCCACCTATAAAAAATCTGCATAAGATAATATATATCTAAGGAAATAATAACATGCAAAACCTAATTTATTTAATCTTGAATGAAATAATAATAATGATAGCAACATTTATTAAGCATTTGCCTTGGACCAGATACTGTGTTGGAAATAAAAGGAATAACGTATTTAATCAACACTCTCCCGAAGCAGGTGTTATGATTATCCTACCCAACAAGTAAGAACCCGACTCAAATGTAGGGAGTTTTCTTCTCTATGTTCTTAACCACTCTGCTCTACTGTTGTAACTTATCCTTGCACTTATAGTACTTAACTTAACCTATATTTACTGAAGTTCTCAATAGTCAAGTTTTTATTATAAGTACACCTGGAAAATATTTTTTAAAAGGCCAACGATGAGATCTGGGAATTCAAGAGAGTACAGTAATCAAGATAGTGAGGCACTGACGAAAGAACAGAAAAGAGATCAGTGAACAGACGAGAAAGTCCAGAAACAAATCTACATAAATATAGTCAACTGATCTTTGACAAAGGAAGAAAGGCAACACAATGGTGAAAAGATAAGTCTTTTCAACAAACTGTGCTGGAACAACATCCGCAAGCAAAAAATAAATCTAGGGGTGCCTGGGTGGCTCAGCTGGTTAGGCGTCTGCCTTCAGCTCAGGTCATGATCCTGGTGCCCTGGGATGGAGCCCCACATCAAGGCTCCCTGCTAAGCGGGAAGTCTGCTTCTTCCTTTTACTCTCCCTCTGTGCTTGCCATCTCTCTCTCAAGTAAATAAATAAAACTTTAAAAAAAATAAATCTAGACATATATTCTTCACAAAAATTAACTCAAAATGCACAGACCTACATGTCTGTAACATTCGTGCAACATAACATACGAGAAAACCTAGATGACCGTGGGTTTCACAATGACATTTTAGATGCAATACCAAATGCATGATTCACAAAAGAAATAAATGATAAACTAGACTTCATTAAAATTAAAAATTTCTGTTCTCTGAAAGGTACTTTCAAAAGAATGAACAGACAAGCCATGGGCTTAGGGAAAATATATACAAAGAAATATTTTAAAAAGGACAGTGATCCACAACACACAAAGAATTCTTAAAAGTCGGGTGCCTGGATGGCTCAGTCAGTTAAGCCTTTGCCTTCAGCTCAGGTCATGATCCTGGGGGTCCTGGGACTGAGTCCCACATTGTGCTCCCGACTCAACGGAGAGTCTGCTTCCTTCTCCACTCTTCCCCCTGCTTGTGATATCTCTCTCTCTCTCTCTCTCTCTCAAAAAATAAATAAATAAATAAAATCTTAAAAAATCTCATTCTTAAAAGCCAACAATAAAAAAGCAAACAACATAATCAAAAAGTGGCCAATGATTTTAATAGAGACCTCCCTAAAAAAAGATATGCACATGACACATAAGCATCTGAAAAGATATTCCACATCATTTGTCATTAGGAAAATGCAAATTCAAACAAGATACCAATATATATCTATTAGAGTGGCCAAATCGGAAACACGGCCACTACCAGATGTTAGCAAGGCAGGAACTCCCATTCATTGCTGATGGAAATGCAAGACAGTATAGCCATTGTGGAAGATAGTTCCGCATTTTCTTATAAAACTAAATATAGTCTACCATATGTTCTAGCAATAGCAGTTTTTGCTTTATCTACCTAAAGGAGTTGAAAACTTATGTCCCTACAAATACCTGCCCACAAATTTTTATGCAGCTTTATTCATAAAAGCCAAAAGTTGAAAATCACCAAGATGCTCTCCCCTAGATGAATGAACAAGTAAACTGTGGCACATTCAGACAATGCAATCCTATTCAGCACTCAGAAGAAATGAGCTATCAAGCCATGAAAAGACATGGAGAAACCTGAAATTCATATTACTAGGTGGAGTAAGTCAATTTGAAAAGACTACTACTTGTTGCATGATTTCAATTACATTACACTCTGGAAAAGCCAAATATAAAAACATCAGTGGTTACCACGGAACTGAGAGAGAAATGAGTAGGCAGAGCACGCAGGATTTTCAGGACAGGGAAACCATTCCATATGGTACTAAAATGGTGGATACATGTCATGATACATTTGTCCAAAGCCACAGAATGTACAATGCCAAAAGTGAACCCTGATACACTCTACAACTTTGGGTAAGATTAATGTGTCAATGCAGGGTCATCAACCACCACAGGTATACGGTTCTAGTGAGGGGTACTGCTAATGACGGAGGCTATGCATATGTGAGGCAAGGGGATATGGAAAATCTCTGAATCTTCCTCCCATTTTTGCTGTCAATCTAAAACTTATCTAAAAAATAGCCTTTTAAAAAGATAAAGATATTGTAGTCTATTAAGGATGTATAAATATGTATACATATAATATCTAAGTGGAGTTTAGACCAAGTTCTAAGAACTAACAGAGGCAAGGAGTTTTGGGTGAGCTGTGGAGAGTTCACAGCATTTTATGGTGTGATAGCAAGGCCTTTAAAAAAGGTAAATTTGGGGTGCACTGGCTGGCTTAGTCAGTTGTGGCTCTGATTCTTGGTTTCATTGGTTCCAGCTCAGGTCATGATCTTGGGATCCTGGGATTAAGCCCAGGTTCACATAGGGCTCCCTGCTCAGTGGGGAGTCTGCTTCTCTGCCTTTCTCTCCCTCTCCCTCTGCCCCTCCCCATGCTCGAGCCCTCCCTTTCTAAAATAAATAAATAAATATTTTTAAAATGTAAATTAAGGGTTCTGAAGGATGATAAGGATTCCGAGAAGAAATAAAAAGATACCAAGTGAATGTCAAAGTATAAATACTGGGAAGAAAAGGGAGAGATTGGTAAAAGGGCACAAACTTTCAGCAATAAGATGATAAGGTCTGAGGATCTAATGCATACCATGGTGACCATAGTTGGTCCCATTGTATTTTATAAGTAAAATTTGATAAGAGCAGAACTTAAATGTTCTCACCAGAAAAAAAAAAAAAAAAAAAAAAAGGTAAACTGAGGTGATGGTGACAGATGTGTTCATTAACTCACTGGGGTGGGGGAGTGGAATCCATGTACACATTTCTCTCATTATATATATATATACATATACATATACACACACACACACATATATATAATGAAATGATTTAATATATTAATTGATTATGAAATGACAATGAAATGATTTAATAAATCAATACATTGTACACTTTAAAAGTCTTCCAATTTTATTAGTCAATTGCACACCAATAAAGCTGGGGTAAAAGTAAAAACACTGGTGTAAAAGTTCCAAAGAACCTGTTAATGGAATAACAGAGTCTCACGGGAGTGGAAAATGTGGCAGGGTACAGTACAGATTAGCAGGGGTGGGATGATCTTACCTTGGGCTGGGTGAGAAGTTGGACCTCACTCTGACCTCAGGTCAATGTTCCCCGCATAGGGGAGTCACAGAGAGCTGGAGATTGATGTTTAGAGTCACGTGGAAGAGACCATTTAGATCTAATAATAATGATCCTTTATTAAGATAAGCCAGAAAAGGCAAGCAGGTCAGTCGATATAAATACTGTCTCTGTAGTTACTTCGAAATCGCATTGCTCATTTGTCATCCTTCATGCAAAAGAGGATTAAAATGTACTGTGTTGAACTGTGGATCAAGCCACCCCTTGTAAAGCTAACACTGAGTCCATGTTTACTAATGTTAATTTAGCAATAATATACATAATCAGGAAAGTGTCAAAAGCGAGTTCTTAGACTATGATCTGAGCATCCCTGGTGATGCTGAGTCACGCTGGGACATTTGGGTGTCAGATAGGAGCACTAAAGCATAGGAGATCAACATCACAGGACTGAAGTTTCTTCATACAAGACGGTGATGGAAAACCTGGGCCATTTTGCAGTGAAAGTGCATGGAAACCTCAGCAAGAGAATGCTTTGCCTCAAATCATGAAGATGGCAGAGCCAGGGCTAGTCCTAGATCTGAGTTCCAGCCCACTACTCTTCTCATTGCACTAATTAAATAATGCATTTTCTGATTGAGTGACCTCTTTAAAATTAATATCCTCTTATCTGTAGCTTCTGAAATAGGAAGCCAAAAATCAATTACTATCTATAGTTTTCTGGTAGTAAAAGTTATATCTGTATTAAAAGAGCTAAGGATGGATGGAAATAGATAAATATAATTTGAAAAATCCTGGATATACTGCTTTACCCATTTTACTTCCATTAAATGGCCCCAAATTGACTGCAGACTACAACCTCTCCACTATTTCCAGAAAACTACAGATAAGGGAGTATAAACTCCCTCCAAAGTTAAAGAAGTACATTTTACATTTGACAGGCAGAGTCAGGGGGTAGGCACAGAGATGTGGATAAGGAAATGTCCAGGGCAGGAATGGAGAGTATGTAGAAGGAGGCATTTTAAGCAAGCATAAGCTTAGTTGGAGAGAGAAAAACAGAGGGTAAGAACAGTTTGAGAGGAAGTAGGAGGTCGACAGTAGAGGAACCAAGGAAACTGTATCAGTTCTGGTAGTTAAAATTGTGACTGGTTGGCAGCCAGTGACACAGTCTCTCACCACTTTCCACCAAAACACCTAAGAAGACAGAGAAAATCTATTAGATAGATAAACCTTCTACACCTCTATCACCATATTGTGCCCTGCAGACCAATAGTACAAACCCCATACAAATGAGAATCCTGAACAACTATCCATCCATCCATCTGTCCATCCATCCAACCATTCATCCAGCCAACAATATTTGTTGAGAATATACTATGTACTATCGCTTATAATAAGAATTATAAGAAAATTAAAAATGAAGGATGAGAATGGAATGACTGAGTGAATATGGAAGGCCTCTCTGAGGTGGCAATATTGAGTCTAAGAACATGGTTGGAAGTTCTTGTGCCTAAACACCAAGTGAACCCTTCCCCCTCAGGATCCCCACTGGCAGCCATCTTAGCATATCTGCTCAGAGCTGGAATCTCTACGAAAACAACTAGAAAAGAAGACTGTGTCACTGATGGGTATGTGCACTGGAAAGACAGTAGATGGTACAGAAAATGAGAAAATATCCCATTCTATAATATAACATTCCCGCAAGTTAAGTAGTATAGGCAGAGAAGGGGAAAAAAGGTCGATTCCTAGGGGCTATGATTATTGGAATTCTAATTTTGTGCATTTTATGAATTCAGAGTATCAGGTAAGCCACATGTTCAAAGGAGAAAATGAATGTCATCTCGGTGTTTGGAACTGGGTTGTGAGCTAACATTTCTATCTACTATTTAGCTAATGATCTGAGAGTTTCTGTGGACTAAAAGAAAATTTTAGAAAGATTTTTGGCAGGGCATTTATTTAAAAAATAGATGCAATATGGAGAAACTTAAGCTACAATGGCAAGAGCAGGAGAAAAACCAAACCTATCAGAAACATTAAGGAACAGAAATTACTGAGTACAAAATACAAGAAGTTTGTAGGAAAATGTAGAGAACACACCTGAGATATCCAAAAGCAATGGATGAAAATGATAAAGGTCCCTCTTATGATTATTATTGAAGGTAGATAACCAAAATCAAAACATAAGGGTTGTATTTATTCCCAAGGGATAAAGTAGAAATCTGAGAAGAGAAGCAGTAATCAGAGCCTTAAGTGAAGAAGTTTCCTGACCTGGGAAAAGACCTGAATATAGCATCAAAAGGAGTTGCTAAACCATAGGAAGAATCAATGAACAAGCATGTGCTTATACCCTAATTTTTAATTTACTATTACACTGCAAATATTAGGTAGTCAAATATTTTATGTAAAGCAAACCAACTGCCTAGAAATACAGCAATATGTTACAACTAGCTAAGCTGTGTTTCCTCTGTGAAGTTAGCAGGATGGTATTCTGAAATGTACAAAAATTATGTGAAGATATACTCTACCCAAATAAGAAATTAATTAAAACTAAGCACTAAGGGATGAGACCATATGATAGAAAGAATTACATATTTTACTCTTCTGACCTAATATAATAGTGCCAAACACAAAAGTATTTATCACTAAATAATGATTTATGGCACTATAGAACTATAAAAATAAACAGAACAAAGGAACAACTTTTTTTCCCTTTAACATTTTATTCTGAGCTAATACTTGATTGAGGTAGGGAATAAGACACACTTAAGTATAAATAAACCTACCAGCCCACAAACTTGAGCTTGCTTATTTGTTTTCTTCTCCTTCAGGTACTATCAACAGAATGCAGACTTTTACAGAAGAACTATCACACAACATTTGAATTAAGCACTAAAAGAATCATTAACATTTTCTGCCATGCCACTGTCCTCACTTAAAGTTAATAATTCTAGGTTTGAGAAGCTTAAAGTCCTAATGTTATTTTAATGACATCATTTGTTTCCCAGGGACCAATGATACTGCCACAAATTCTCATACATTTTAAATGAGAAAGCAAGAAACTGTCGACATATCTAACAATCAATACAGCAGAAGAAAACTAGTACCAAAATTTCAGGTCCTCTTAGGAAAAAAAAAAAAAAAATCTCTAATAAAATGTCTTACAAATGTTACCACTATGTATCAGTTTGCATTCTACTATATAATTATTATACCCACTGATTGCTGTCTCTAATTTCATTCACGATATTGTGACCTAGCATTCACTTTCCCTTGACATTAAAAACAAATAAAAATTAAGTGACAAAAGTCACAAGATATATGTCCAACACATATAGCTCAAAAGGCCTAATAAAATAGTCATTGAAAAATTGTGAACATTTTTCATTTGAAAATGGGAGGCTAGATCTCCCACACATTATGGATGCTAATGAATTCCCAACCACAAGGTACTTTCCTGTGAGAAAAAGTCAAGCTTCCATTGATAATTCTAAATGTATTCTGTGTTTATAAATGCATACTCTGTCTCTCACATGAGTACATTAAATTTAAATTAAGAGTTTCAATTTAAGAGTTAAGAGTTGTAAGTAGTAGAAAAATATATAGTACAATGAACTTCAAAGTATTTGCATTTTTTTCTTTTTTTCTACAAATTGGATGAGACATTGATCAGCCACAATTTACATAAAACATTTAAAAAACGTTAATCTTCTCCAGACATTTTAGACATTTCTCATTTACTCCTCTAAAAACATAGTTGAGAATCTATGTTTATGATAGATATTTGTGAAGATTAAAGCTAAATAAGAAAGCTATTCCCCAAAAGACTTTAAAAACTGCCATCCAAATTGAATGGAACTAGGTGGGACTCCTGGGTGGCTCAGTGGGTTAAGCCTCTGCCTTCAGCTCAGGTCATGATCACAGGGTCCTGGGTTGGAGCCCCTCATTGGGCTCCTTGCTAGGCAGGGAGCCTGCTTTTCCCTCTGCCTGCCTCTGTCTCTGTGTGATAAATAAATAAATAAATAAGATCTTTTTTTAAAAAACAAAATGAATGGAGCAGCAACAAATATTTAAATTTTCAATAAAGCAAGGACACTTGGATGTAAAAAAAACATTCTGTTTATAATTTTTGTTATCATATTCAAAATCAGCATCCTTCCCCCAAATTGTCTTCAGCTGACTTAATTTTGGTTGGACAAAACTCCTTTTGAACTCCTGTATTCCACTTGAGCCTGGTTGGACCACATTAAAGCAGTATCTCAAGGTAAATAGTCCTTAGACTCAAAGGAGATGGGTTCAGGCCCCATTTCTGATAATGTGTGACTTGATCAAGTCATTTCACGTCTCTGGGCCTCTGCTTTCCTAACTACAAAATAAAGAGACTGGAGTCAATGATCTGCAAGTCCAACTCTCCATGTTGGGAAGATCACAGTGTCATTTAATGAACTATGTTCCTTTGTAGAAGAGCTGTTCTTTCATCTGGAAAAGAAAAATGGCAGATGCACACCTTGTCATGCACCTCGTTGTCTGCCCAAGGACACTTTGTGACTTATCAACCACCTACAGATATCTTGAAGATGGTGTTCCAGATCAAAGTAAAAATAACCTTTGTTTACAAGGAAAAGGATGTGTTTCTTGGGGCAGCTATAGCTTACCAATGAGAAAGTTTTCACTCTTACTTACAAATAATTCCCCAAAGTGGCTTTGGCCAATATGCCACTAATTAAACTCAGAGCAATTAAGATCATTCCCGTGGAAAGAAGCAGATTTACAGGTAAAACTGAGAGAAGGGTATTTGCATCAGGAAGTAAGTATAATACTGGGCATGTTCCCACTGGGAGAAAAAAATGGGCCCATCCTTCACCTGGGCTCATAGGAAGATCTGGAACTGATGGAGATTATGGTATTAAAAGTGAAGTTACGATGTACGCACATCCCTAAGGAAGCCCACCCGATGAGCCCTCATTGCTCAGATTCCTGCTTGGGGAAAAGAATTCCATTAATAACGGCACCCAAAGCCACAATGACTCCTAACAATCAAGGAAAAGGGGGTGAACTCCCAAAATTCTCAAAACAGTCAAAGGCCTTAGGAATGGAACTATTTGTAAGGAATCTGGTAATACCGATTTCTAAGTACATAGAAACAGAGGTTAATTACTTGTGGCATCCCACTTCGGCAAGTAAGCAGCATTCCTGGCAGAGGCATGTATGACATTTGCTACTTCGTAAAAGCAGTTGGTATGCAATGTCCCACCTGCTAATTCTAAACATTGCACCATCATTGAGTTTTCAAGCAAAGCTGATCATTGTTGAATATGTCTGAAGGCCATGCTTCCCTGTTTTTCTACTGGAAAGGCTTTCAGAAGAACATGAGCCTCAGCTTTTATCCAAATATACCTAAAAATGCTGAGATGGGCGAAGGAAAATTTAACGCTTGGCATTTACTTTTTCTGACACCAGTGTGTTCATGTAGTAAATAGAATGCAGACTTTGGAGCCATCTAAATGTGGACTGTTGATCTTGACCCTTCCTGGTGTGTGACAACAGGCAAATTGTTTTACCCTGTCGATGTATCTCTGTTGGGATCTTCTCCCCTCTCACACTTCGGAGAGCCTGCCACTGCACTTTTTATCTGCGAAACATTCTTCTCTTTCATTACCCTGAAGAGTGCAGGTGGAGGCACGCGGTTTGCCAACCAGGTTAGTGACTGACATACGCATGGGTACCAAGGGAGAGATTTTCAATTAGGTAAAGTTCAGCCCCCTACAGATCAGAAAGAATGATTAAGAAAGATTTTATATCTCCCTGTGTATGCATATTTATGCATGTATATATCTGTGTCTGTACATATTATATCTGTATGTACATGTGTGCATGCACATATGTGTACATGTGTATTTATGCATACTATTTATATTGTACATGTATACATATGCATAATTGTGGATGTATATTTGAAAATACTCAGAGTCAAAAGTTAGATCTGAATTGTTAGTAGATGGCCATAAAACAGTACTGTGTGTAAAACACATGACTTTCCAAGTTTAAAGTCATTTGAAAATGTATTCAAAGAAATTTAAGTAGATCGATCTATGGCAGATAAATATATTCACTTAAAACTTTATCAACATTCACTTCCATAATGGGAATAACATAAAGGACAAATGTTTTGAGAAGAGAGGGAGCTAGATATGAATACTATAAAAGAGCATTTAATCTTCATGGACCTGACCACTAAGCACATACTTTCAAAAATTGTGTCTGGATTACTTGATACAAATTGTGGCATTAGTGGGTACTCAGTGAATATTGGCTTTCTACTTCTTTAAACAGGCACTGGGAAGCATGGGAGGGTTTCTGTGGATGAGCTGGAGGGTAGGTATTAGGAGAGATGATCAGAAGAAAAGATAGAGGGGCGCCTGGGTGGCTCAGTGGGTTAAGCCTCTGCCTTCCGCTCAGGTCATGATCTCAGGGTCCTGGGATGGAGCCCCGCATCAGGCTCTCTTCTCTGTGGGGAGCCTGCTTCCCCCACCCCCTTGCCTGCCTCTCTGCATACTTGTGATCTCTCTCTGTCAAATAAATAAATAAAAATCTTAAAAAAAAAAAAGAAGAAGAAGAAGAAGACAAAGACAAAGAAGAAGAAAAAGAAAAAGAAATAGAAAATGAAGAAAAGATAGAGCACTTAGAGGTAGGCTTGCTGGATGGATAAAGTCTTGGTGGTTTCCAGTCTCCCTTAAGGCCATTCCTGGAGTCAAGAACATTTCCCTCCATAAATCAAGGCTAATTCCATGGCAAAGATTTCTGATCCTGTCTCAAGGTAGCTGATGGAAATTGGAAGAGACCAGTAAAGCTAAGGAGAAATTCACAACAGGTTCATCCTACTGCAAATCCCTGGGATCTCAAGAGAATAGAGAGAAAATATCATGTCTCAGAAATTAATGACTGCATTCTGTTAATCACCAGCCTAACTTGCTACTGAAATTGTAAAATGCCACATTTCCCCAGAGCCAGAGCTATACCCCAGTGCCATTTCCATAATATTTAATGCTATCCCCAATGCAGGACTGTAAAATTATTTGGCTCCCATTTGATAAGTGAACACTCCTTGATACTGGAATCAAATTTCATGGCTAACAAGCCCTCTGATTACTAGGAATTGTTGGTATTTAATTTAAAAAAATGTTGCTTAGCCAAGACAGTCATTATTTTCTAATGGAAGTTGGATCATTTCATGACATCCCTTCCTGCTACTGCTGGGGCGTTGGCAGCGTTAATCATCACTCACAAGTGGGCTGCCTTGCCCTGGAATTTGGTCGTATAATACAAATAATGAGAAATTTTCCCGGAGTTTTAAAATGCATAACACATTATCCTCTTTACATAATACAGTCTGTGTGTCTTGTGGGATTAGGTAACTTTGGTGCCTTGGAAAATATTACCCAAATACATTATTTTACAAAAATATACATCTGTGCAATGTTTCCACAGAGTTGCTCAACATGCTATTTTGTGCTCAGTGGGATTTAATTGCCTCACAAAACCTGACAGTATGTGGCCCCTGCCTTCCTCACTAGGTCAGTGTTGGCTAAGAAGGAGAAGCAGATGCTCAGGGAATGAGAATATGGATAAGAGGGTGACAGAAACCAGACGGACCAACTGGGAGATTTAGGGCAGGAACAGATGTTAGATGTCAGGGAAAAAAGAAAAAAAAAAAAAAGTTCAGGTGGTTTATGTAGAAGCCAATGGAAGAAGGGGAGAGTATCTGCTATGGTGCTTAGGTAACACTGAGCATCTGACCAGAAGTTCCCTTTATGCAGCACACCTAGCTTTCAGTGAAGGCCAAATTAGCTTCCTCAGAGCCCTTCTATGCTTGACAGATGAAATTTTGCATGGTTACTTGAACAAAAAATTAAACAAAGTTCAGGGGTTTGGGGTTCCAGTAGTCTGAAATTGAGTCCTCACTTGCTTCTTAGAAGTATTGCAATTTTTGTTGAATTATAGAACTTCGCCAGGGTAAAATGACAATCCCTCCCTTCAGAGTGCTGCAGGGAGCATTAAATGCATCAACATATGATGAAGAGTTATCGTTCCACCTGGCACCTGGTAAGGGCTTGGGAAATATGTATGTGCTACTGTTACAGGAACCTACCTATGGGCATGATGGGAATATGACAGGAAAAAGATGATCCAAAATAATCATTAGGAAATAAACTTGGGGAACATTTTGCAAAAGAAAGTTTACAAATATAAGTAACTCAGAATGTACAAAACTCTTAATATTTGGTATGCTTTGAACATATCGAGTTTTATTTTAAACAGCCAATAGAAAGTTAAATCTGTTGGACCTCTCAACACTAAAAGTTTACTAGGCATTAGATTATTAATTTCGAAAGTTTGCAAGATTATTGTTTGTTTGGGTCTGTCCTCTCTCATTCTCTCTCCTACACTAAGATTCCTTTCCATGAATTCATAGACTCTTATGAGCACCTTCTGTGTATCATAAAGACCCAGCCCTTATTGAGTTGACTTATGTAGCAGTATTTACAACACAGTGTATATACATCATGTTTACAATTCTTGCACATTCACTTTGCCCTTAATGCTCACAACAATCCTGTAAAGTGCATGTGAGGTACATGTCATTAATATTCCAATTAAAAGAAGAGGAAATTCTGAAGTTTACTAAATTTAAGTGCCATTTAGGAGCTTAAACAGGGGACTGGCACCAGAGTGGAGCTCCTATTGGTGTCTTCCAGGACACAAGTTTTCATAAAAGATCATGCCATTGCTAGTAGGTCATTGTTTAATAGACTCTTGTGTTTATTAGAAAAATCTGTGTCGTATCTGTCTGAACATTGGTTAAATACTGTAAACAAGGAAAGGAGAGAGGACGTTTCTCCTGGCTTCCATCAGGAGCTGGATAAGCTTCTCCTACAGAATTTGTTGGGCGGAATGGTACATATGCATACATCTGAGACAATGCAGGTGCCTGAGGACTGCTGTAGCTTGCCTGTGGCCCTGGTGCCATGGAGACCAAACTCCAGTCTGCTGAGTTCCACATTCTGCCCTAATGGAGCTGGGCGTGGTGCCCAATGAAAGTATAGAGGATCCTTGTGCCCTAAATTTTTGGCCAGCTCCTATGCCAGGAGGCTGTCTAGCAGGGCTATACCCACTGATTGTTCCCTGGAGTAGAGCCAGGGCCTGCAAGGCAGTCTGACTCCATCCAGCGGCGTCTCTACCAGACTGAGAAGTGTTGTGTGATCGGCCATGGGGGAGGGAGGGTGGTTCTCAAGTAAGTGTGACTAAAAATACATTCTGTCCGGCTCAGAGGGGCAATATCAACTTGGAATACACAGTAAGTGAAAAGCCAGTAGTCTATATGAAACAGAAGCTGCTGATGACTACAGAATATAATCAGATTCATCTCACACTGACTAGTAAAACAGCTTATGAATAGTCTGGTCATCTTAGTAGTGAATCTGGCTACTGCCATGTTACAGTAAGTCACCACCCCAAGATCTGCAGGCTAAGCAATGACCCTGAGCTTGGCATTGCTGTGATGCTCCTCACCTGCTCTATCTGAAAACAAAAACAAAAGCAAACGGTAGATGGAGGAGAAAGGAGGAATCAAAATCTAGTTATAGACGTAAATACATGAGGGAAGTTGCTGTTCAATGAGTACCCAGTTTTAGTCATGCAAGATGTAAAAGTTCTAGAGATGTTGCAGTCAACAGTGTTTACAGTCACACTATACTTTACACGTAGCAATTTGTTAAGAGGGTAGACCTCATTTTATGTGTTATTTACCACAATAATATGGTGGGTGGTCCTTTACAGGACACAAAGGCACCTCTTAATTATAGCATCATGTATAATAAATCATGGACTTTGAGTCACAAAGGCTTAGCTTGGATGCTAGCTCATCCCCTCACAGCTACGAAGTTACTTAATAACCCTGCGCCTGATTTCTTCATCTGTGAAATGGGTATGATAACCCATGCTTTTCTTTCAGGATCATTAGGAAGATTAAATGAGACAGTAATGATGAAAGTGAATAGCCCAACCTCAGCTGAGAGCAGGCACCTTCCAAGTTTAATATTCTCTGGCTTATCACATCAGCTTCTTTTTGATGCTATTCTATCTATTTTAAAGTGAGGTAGAGCTCTGATTAAATGTCCTGAAGTCTAAGTCAACCTGTTAGGTTAAATGTAGTTCTTACTAGAATTCCCCATGGCTTCATACTCCTCATGGTAATTACCCGCTGTTGTTCCTTAAAAGCCCTTATGAGTAGACCCATACCCCCTAAAGGTCTATTGCTCCTCAGGATTTTACTGCTGTGAATCACAATAATAGATGAACAGCAAGAAACAGCCCCAGACTCCAATGCAGAAAGAAAAGAAGCATGTTGTTGCTCTTTATATATGGGCAACTATACAAGAAATCTGGGGATGTAGATCATTGCCTCAGCTATATGTATATTGTAAAAGCTCAGCTTCATTTAAAAAATTTTCAGGTCACGGGGCGCCTGGGTGGCTCAGGGGGTTAAAGCCTCTGCCTTCGGCTCAGGTCATGATCTCAGCGTCCGGGGATCCAGCCCCACATCTGGCTCTCTGCTCAGCAGGGAGCCTGCTTCCTCCTCTCTCGCTGCCTGCCTCTGTGCCTGCTTGTGATCTCTGTCTGTCAAATAAATAAACAAAATCTTTAAAAAAAAATTTTTTTTTTCAGGTCACTCAGTTTATGTGTCAGGAAGTCATCTAAGGGCACAATGGCCAACCCCTTCATTCAGCACAGTAAGTTTTGTATTGTGTGGAATCACCCTGAAGATACCACAAAGTGCTCATTAGCACAAGATGAGAGCAATAACTGCCCCTTCACCTACTCACAAAAAAAAAAAAAAAAATCCAGAGGAAAACTGAAAAGATTTTGCCCCCGTTTTTTTGGAGTTTTTTTGGACCTGCTTTTGTTTTTGTTTTTGTTTTTTACTTATTCCTTAAGTATATGAGATATATCTTTCTGACAATTGATAGGAAATATTTAAATAGAAATAGATTTACATATGGTGACAAATTTTCAGAAAGAAGAGCAATGTCACAGTATTAAACAGAATGAAAATTCAAATCCTGAATTGATTTTAATAAGATTCCTGAGCTACAGTTTAGCATAGCAACAGTGCTAAAAATAAGCAATGAGGATACAATTTTTCTACTTTCATTAGAGAAAACACAATGCATGCCCAAAGATACTCAGAAGAAATAAATACACTGTGAAAAAGAAAATAAGAGCAAAGAACCTACAGGGTATGAATTTTATAATGTCTGCCATCAGGCTTCAAAACCTAGGGAGTTGAAATAAATCTGCGTTTTAATATGTTGTCTTGAATAACACAGGCATCGATACACATCTGTTCATTCCTCTAGCTTCACTTTAGTGGTAGAGTAGCTTGGTGCATATGACCTTAGGTCAGTCCTCACTCCCTGAGATCTTGAAGCTGCAGTGAATTTGGGAAAGCTTGCTGCGTTGAGTCTGGCTAGAAAGCCTCAGTACAAGCTGCTCAAACTACAGGGCAGCAAGATAAAGAAAATCAAACCCACTGTATATAAGACAAACTCTATTCAGGACCATGGACAACACCTGTTAAAATAAATTCAGTTTAAGTCTGAGCATTAGACTGAATTTCTTTGGTTTCTAGAGGACACAAGTGAAAATAAAGGGGCTCCTCTGAGAAAACTGATATAGATAGAGGGCTCCTGTGATGGAGTTCAGTCCACTGGGCTTGGGCACTGTGCCAGGCCCTTGTAATGTGCTCTGAAGACTCTCAACAAGCCAGGCCAGGCCCTCCACCCTCGCTGAGCTCACAGTCTGGATGGCAGAGACAAGGAAAACCAAAAGAGGTAGGAAGAAGTGGGCATAAACGCCATCGTGAATTATTTGGAGAAAGTGAAAACTGAAGCGGAGGTAATGTAAGGAACAAGAAAGAGAGATAAATGCAGATAAGGGCAAGATGTGCTCCACGAAAGGACTGGGGAACCAACATTTTCCACAGTTGCTTGCATAAGTCAGCTTCCTTCATTGTCTCCCATATCCTCACATCGACCCTATGAAATCAGGGTTATTACTCACACGTTAGATATAAGGAAAGTACAGCCAATAGAAATTAAGTAGCTTGGGGCGCCTGGGTGGCTCAGTGGGTTAAAGCCTCTCCCTTTGGCTCGGGTCATGATCCCAGGGTCCTGGGATCAAGCCCCGCATTGGGCTCTCTGCTCGGCAGGGAGCCTGCTTCCTCCTCCCTCTCTCTCTGCCTGCCTCTCTGCCTACTTGTGATCTCTATCTGTCAAATAAAATAAATAAAATCTTTAAAAAAAAAAAGAAATTAAGTAGCTTGCAGCAGGTCATGCAAGTAGAAACTGACACAGACCAAATTCTATCTCATACAAGAAAGTCAAGCACTTTCTACTGCCCTCTACCCCTTTGCAGGAAGCATCTTGTGACTTCCAGGACACTTCTACCATTGTGAACATACATATGCAAATATATATTTAAACGGGAATCCTCAGAAGTAAGAATTCTGGAGAACCACAACTTTGCGTGCGTATATCCAAGACTTAAGGACTTCTAAATGGTGGGCAGTGTACATATACTCTACCTATTCGTTCTAGACTGAGTGCTGGATTAATGAAAACCAAGTACTAACAGATTACAGACTCAACTAACAAAGGCTTAATGCCTCACATGCATAAGGAATTTGCAAAAGATTGTGGGAATAGAGTCAGAAGTCCAAGAGCAGGAACTAGCTCTCCCTTGACTTCTACCACATTACCATAAATACTAGATTGGTACCGAGTCCCTGACCATCCACCTCAAATCACATCTAATGTAGTCCAAGATCATTGCTTATTCTGACACAAAATTCTTCTGCTTTTGCAAATACATTACTGTAATGTTAAAAAAAACAACAACATGATTTTTAAAACACTGAGAATGCATTTTATAAATATAAACTGAGGTGTGCAAGGTATAAAGGATTTTCCTGAGATCAGATAGTAAGGCAACAACCAGGCCAGGTAAGCACAGAGTTTAACTTAATAGTATGGATGAACTATGCTCAAAGGGAAATCTAGAGATGACTGGACCTTACTCAAAACCCTGGTACATCATACAGGATGACAAATGTTTCCATATCATACATGTAGTCCTGTGCTCTCCACTAAACATACCTCCATCAGTCCCTCCTTCCTGCATTCATGTATTCATTGTTAAAATCTTATGAACTCACCTATGTGCTAGATACTGCACAAATACTATAAAATGAAAAAATACAATATAGTCCTAGTCTTTATGAAAAAGAATTTAAGAAAGACAATGGATATTAAACATAATGCCATATAGTAAACACATTAATTATCCCTCACACAAGATATTTTGAGAGATAGAAGGAAACTTAGAACCAGGTAGAAGGCATCAGAGGTTTCTTAATACACATGGCTGACATAAATCTTCATAGATAAATACTAGTTATCCAAATAAAGAGTGAACAAAATAATGTAAGCAAAAAATCTACGCTTCAGGGAAAAACTGCATAGTCTACAGCACATTGTTCCTGACTATCTCATTCAGACTTTGATGGGGCTCTTTTACAATTCTGTAGGTAGTAGATAACTGATAGCAATGCAAAATAATTTGTCTACTGACATACAACAATTCACCTGGAGTGTCCATGGTCCACCCTGTCCCTCTATGGAGGAGGCCAGTCTTTACTCCATTTGCATCTCTTTTCAATATTCCTGATCTATAATTATGTTTATTCTCTGGATCTTCCTTTGAAGTTATTATAACATCTTACTGATTCATTAATGAGTTAAATTAAATTTTTAATATGTGTTCATTTTAAACTTACATGAAAGTCATAATTTTACCTGTTTTTGAAAAAGGTTCTATTACAGTATACTCCATAATGAAGATAATGTAAGGCAAAATGAGTATCTGTAAGGAGCATCATGTACTCTGGAAATTACAGTGACTTGGGTCTTGGGACAATAAAAGATGATCTTATTAATATAGCTGAAATGTTAATCTCCATTCCAAGCCAATGTAGTCACCAAATGTCAAAGAAAGAGACATCAGGGTTAATGTATAATGTGCTGCTGTCATACGAAAACATATGAAATAACTCTTATTTATGAAATGAGAACTACAATGAGATAGTCATCCTAGAACTCAAGAATAGCCAATGCCAAACAAGATTTCAACAGGTATCAGTTAAAACTGTCATTATTCTGAACCAGTGGAAATACAGTCCTCAACTTTTTAATATTCTGAGAATCCATAGTGAGAATTTTCTACTCTTAGGAAGAACTGATATCTAGCTGTTTTCTCCACTGCACTGATGAAACAGCATAGCAACACAAGACACTGTCAACTGTAGGAACATTAGAAACAGCTGGAAAACAAGAAGTAGACTTAGAAGAAAAAAATTCCTTTGTATTTCAAAATATTTTTAACTTAGCTTTTCTAGTTAGAGTACCAAAGTTTCCTTTAATATATGGTAGGGGCAGAAATAACTCCTGACTGGTGATCCATTAACAGTGGAGTTTGCATATCCATCAACAATCAACAGAAGTTCTATCATGACCCTCAAACAGAAGCAGATAATTAACGTATTCTTTTTTCAAAATGGTGGTTGGAAATATGAGAGAGTCAAAAGAGATAAAAGTCAAAATACCAGTCATCCACACTCAAGAACAGAGTCAATATTGGTGTGATTACACATCAATGCTGGGGTCATGGATGTCAGCTGCCATCCAGGAACAGCAATCTACCCACTCTTGAACAGACCAGAGCTTGAACAGTCCATAGGAGGGTGGTGTCGACGTGAGGGTGGATTTCAACATGAAAAGACGACTGGTATGTTTCATGTTCCCCAAAATTAAAAGCCAAAACAAGTCTTTCTTGAATTCTCCACCCACAGAGATGGCCACAGTTTACAAAGGGAGAAGGAAGTGGCAAAGGTCATATGCTTAATTAATTAAGTGGGCTTGAGGTGGTCAAGAGGGATACTAAAGTCAGTGCCCAAAGAGAACTGAAGGATTGGCAATGATCAAGAAATCTGTTTGTTTATTGCAGGAGCCCTACCACCTCTATCACTGAGAAATGAGTTTAGTTACATACATGCCAGGCATGACAGACTTCCAACCTGGGACTATCAGGTGTTTTAATCCCTCTTAGAGAAAAGGCGATAATTTTTTTCAAAACACAATAACATGTTAGTAATGCTTACTTATAAAACATGTAGAGATGGTGAAATTGCTTTTTATTTCATTTGATATGTGCAGTCACTTGGATAATCAAGTAATTTCTATCTGTATCACCTTGAAATTATTAGCAGTAACAAAGAATAAAGAGTTAGAATATTATAATTAAAGGTTGAAAGAGGCATAGCTAACTTGTAAAATATTAACCCTGACAGATGCTTTCTAGAGAGTATCTACTGTACAACATCCATTCAGATATTTAATTAAAATCCCTGGTCCACCTAACACGGGTCCATGGGAATAACAGTGCTTCATTATCCAATATGACTTAACACTAATAGATGTGTGCACTCAGTTGAAACAACTTTACCTAAAATAATGTGGCATTACAGAGGGCTCATGAAATTGTGAATTTACATGAAAACAGGTCTGCCATGATGGATACTTGGGAATGTTTTAGGAATAACAAATATGGCCGAGAAAATACAACTGGCTTCTTCATACAGATGGAGATGTATATTTTTTCAGATTATTTAAAAGTAGTATTTGATATTGACATAAACTTTCATTTTATAATCAGGTATTGTTGGGAGTTTTCCAAATTTCAAGAATTAATTTCTCCCTTTACTTTAAATACAAGCTATGTGTAATCACACTACTCCTCTGCTTAATGCATTCAAGAACCCCCGCAACCCAGTTCCTCCTGAGTTGAGCTCAGGATCCTAACAATTTTATCCTAAACCTTCCTAGCTCTTGGAACAACATATTTTTGCAAACTCATCTTTTTTATTCATTTTTTTCCATCCCTGTCCCCATTCCTCTAACTTTGCAGGTAGAGATTCCCCCCATCTTCCATGGTCCCACTCAAATTCCATATCCTTCCTTATGTTTGTTCCACTCCCTTCAGCCAGATGGCAAGACTTAATGACTCTGCTCTTCACAACACCTAAAAAGAATTTGAGCTGTACTTGTTGTACTGCTTTTGTTTTTATTATCACACTAGTATTACTTTTCCTCATCTTAAGTGTATGTTAAAAGGCATAATTTGTTCTTTTAAAGAAAACATTGCTTAATTCCAGAACAGAAAACCAAATCTTGACAATGCCTTCCTTTACAATAGCAAGTCGTTTTCTTGCTTTACAGAGTAAGATGTTGGTAGAGATCATATTTTTTCTCTGGGGTATGTGTACAATTCCTTTATTTCCATTGACTTACTATACTTATACTTCCATCTATGTATTTTCCCTGTAACTACGACACATCACTCTCTCCCACATTTGAATACAAATCATAAAATCCAGAGCTACGTAACTGTGACCCAGAGGTTTGTACAGACTGTGCCATGCCTGTTTCCTGAGCACTCTCCCTACTGCCATCAATCACTGAACACAGATTACTATCATTAACATGATCACCACCACTTCTGTTTTCTGTGATATTTTTGGGTTAAGGAAACAAGCAAAGGTTTGGTGGAGCCAAACAGGCTCACTTCATCTTCTTGAATGGACCTCACTTCTTTTCTTTCTTTTTTTTTTTTTTTTAAGATTTTATTTATTTGACAGAGAGAGAGAGAGAGAGAGAGAGAGAGAGAGTTCACAAGTAGGCATAGAGGCAGGCAGAGAGAGAGAGGGGAGGAAGCAGGCTCCCTGTGGAGCAGAGAGCCCGATGCGGGGCTTGATCCCAGGACCCTGAGATCATGACCCGAGCCGAAGGCAGAGGCTTTAACCCACTGAGCCACCCAGGCACCCCAAATGGACCCCACTTCTAATCTTTTTCTAAGGGACACCTTTGGCTGCCCTCCCAGAGATGTCTTTCTTCCTAGAGAACAATCAGCCTCAAGGCAAGGATTTGAGTAAAGAGCTATTCTGTTTGTGTTTTGATCCCTGAAAACACCCATATCAGTCAAGAATGAGCAACAAGTACACTAGAAAATTGTGTCAAAAGTTTCTCCTTACGATTTCCACCCAAGACTTACAAATGAGAGCCTTTTTCCAAAGGCAACATTTGTCAGAGAGGTTGTTTGCCAGCATGGGAGAATGCTCTGTTGTTTTTTGAGGTGGTTCTTTAGTTCCCAAAGGCTCATTATAATACCTCTTGAGATGGAAAAGCCTCCTTCAGATAATTAAGTAAGCCTTTAGAGGGCCAACATGCTCCCAAAGTCCTAATTAGCTCATTGCACGCGAATATTAATTACTCATTTTATACGCTCAGGTGAAGGTCAACATTTTCATTGTAGGGTTCTGGGAACACTCAAAGTGAGAAAGCATCAAACCATAAATCAGAATACTCTCAACAATGTCCATGAAAGAAAACTAACCTGCTTTTAGCTCCTAACAAGTATGCGCAATATTTATTTACTTTAAAAAATGTTCTATTAATTATACTTAATGACATCTCTGAAGCCTGTCACCTTTTTAGTCTCCAACAGATAATACAGCAAGGCAGGTAGAGATCACAGGAAAATGTTGAATTGACAGTTTTGCCTGCATCAGAGTAACGAATCAGAAGCATTTCAGGGAAGACATAAAGTTATCAGAAACTAGAACCATTATTCTAAAATGAGGTATAGATACAAGAGAGACGTAATGCCTGGGTATGGAGCTAATTCTGAATTCTGAATAGAAAACCACTAAAAAAAATTAGCAGGGGACTGCCAATATCCAAGAAGCATTTAAATATGGTGATGTAGCTAATGCTTTCCTCCTATTATTCTTTAATGCACAGGAAGAAAATTATCTGATTTGACAGGAACATCATTTCTAAATTTTCGAAGAAGAGTTAAGTTAATAATCTTCAAATTCATCCTTTCAAACATGGTTAAAATTATTTCCCTGGAGAAGCAGTACCCTGAATGCCTAATGGGCCAAAACAGTCCATGCACACAGCAACCCCTCTAGCCATGCCAAACACAGATAACTCTACTAACCTCCAAAAGGCTGGGGAAACTAAAATCCATAATTTGATTCAAAGAATATTAATTAATATTTAACTTTCAGTAATATATCTCTAATGTTATATTTTGCTCAGCTTTCCAAAGCATATTTCTCTCTAGAACGATAAATTCTGTCTGGAACACTGAAATGGAATTTAAAAAATAAATAAAAATTTTTAAAAAAATGGTAAATTCTGTTCCGTTATAAGGAGATAGCGGTTAGGTAACATCAAGGGTTTGTATTAATTCCTACTTCTTCTAGGACAGACCTCTGAGAAGAGTCACAAAGGACATCCATAAGGTTGAAATGAGGATTACTTACAAAGAAGTATTGTGTAGTCCACTTATTCTTGGGAAAACTAACTTATTTAAAATCAGAAATGCTCAGAGAATGAATAGAAATGATGTCTCAAGAGACTGATACCTGAACTGGAGATATATTGATATTAAAACAAACAAACAAACTCAGAAATGACAAGCCCTAGAATAATACAGATGATTTCTACCTTTTTTTACTTGGTTAGCAGCACCTCTTTTGCCCAGGAAGATTTCTTTTTAAAT
The DNA here is from genome assembly GCF_002288905.1 of Enhydra lutris kenyoni. Lineage (NCBI taxonomy): Eukaryota > Metazoa > Chordata > Mammalia > Carnivora > Mustelidae > Enhydra > Enhydra lutris. Next base: position 34,194,564 of record NW_019154096.1, on the reverse strand, counting down.
GCATACTTAATATATTCAATTCTTCTGTAACAAACCTTAAAACCATGATGAAAATAACAATAACGTTCTTTACGGACTTGTAAAGATTGTTCTTACTCACAGGTCTTGCTTTTTCCAGAGATATGATATTGGAGATTCATTACTTTATTTCTGTTTATACCTTGCACCTCTATTCCAATAAAGACTTACTGTTACTACTTTTGGAGAGGCCAAAAACCAAAATACCTCTCCCCAAAAAACACGAAAAATTTTATTTTACACAAAATTTAACAATAATGATATAATAAATCACAGGTAGAATTATAAAATTAAAACTAAATCACTGAAACATACAAGTAAGTAAGTAATAGTCAATACTATCACTGTGATTAAGCTTCACATTTGGCTCTGAGTTTCCAAACAGCCAAACAAAACTTGCAGAAAGTGAATCTGCAAGGAGATACTCCATTGTAGTTTAAAAGAGTAACCTGTGGTAACTCAAGGACTGAGAAACCTTGTTTACAGCAGAGGTCCTAGTATAATTAATATATCTGTGAGGCTTTTTCATTCATTTCAAAAATAATAATAATAATAACATGCTCCAATAAAGACTCCAATAGAACAACCATATGAGGGTTAAATTATATTCTTCTTCCTGTAAGGACTTAATCATCTCCTGGAACACCCATTAAGACTACAGCAGTTTTTCTCCATGCTGTGTTTTAGTTCATCTGTTCCAACTGATAGGGTGTGATGGGTGAGAAAGGCTGTCCACAACCAAACAGAGGGAGGGAAGACTTTGAGAGTTCTATATGATCCAAACCAGCTCACCTATCGAAAAAGAAAGTTCTCACAAATAATTAGATAAATAGACTAATAAACCACGGGAATAAGCTATCACAAAAGAAGGATTAGAATTTGCCAATATGCTCATTCCACAGTTTCTGACACTCCCAGAAATCCAAGAAATACAGACAATAACATAATACAATTTTCCACCTATGGATCTAAATAAGACATAAAATCTTAACTTCAGTATTGGTGAGGTTTCAGGGAAGAGGCAGGAATATAGCTTGCTAATAGAAACAAACTGAAAATACAAACTTTCTGGAAGGAAAATTTACAATAAATATGGAAAGTTTTAAAATATTCATATTTTAACCAACAATTGTCTACTAAGAAATGACTCTGAATGAATTATAAGTGTTATAAATTACTCATGTACCCCAAAGAAGCACAGTGGCTAAAAGTTTTCCAAGGTCAATAGATACTCTATATTCAATTATAGTCAAACACATATACATGAGGAAGAATCACATGGGGTTTGAGTAATTCTCACGCTTGTGTGACATGCTCTGCATTTTCTACCTTTGATAATGAACAAGCATTACTATTTCTAGTATCGAAAACTTCTTAAAATTAATTTTTGAAAACTAAATTATGGAATAGTTAGAAATCACTCTTCCAATATTAATTTTAAATATAAGGCTTTTTTTTTATCAAGGTAAACTGTTTGAAATGACTTCATAAAAACTACTGGCTCTGAAAACAATTTACTTTCAGACATGTCTAGGTATTTTCAAAGAGTGCTAGAAATTTCTTTGCAAAATACCACAACATGTTCAACTGCTTCACTTAGCACAGAACAGATTGAAAGATACAGTGTTTCCGTCTGAGGCTGCTCAAGGAAGCTCCAAATTACCGTAATTACAAGTCTAAACTCTCTTAAATAAATTAAGAATCAGAATGATGAAGACTGTTTCATCTGAGGGCTTTGAGGAGCAACTGGAAAGGTTACAAATGAAATTCAATCCTATATTCCTCAGGACATCTGAATACCCGAATTTAGTGTGAGAAGGGCCTTAGACACATCATCCGCTTATGAATCCTTTCCACATTGTTCAGATGAGAAAACCTTAGCCCAGGTGGAAAGTGAAAGACGGCCCAGAGACCTAGGGTTGAAGCTGGGACTGACGCCAGTCTCTGAATGGCAGCCTAGAGCTCATGCCATATACCTGGATTCAGCTGTATTGCCTGGGTTAAATCTCTTACATAGAATTCTTACAACCACAGTTCCATAAGCATGGTTGCAGGTGGTATGTCACAACAGAAATATAATGAGAGCCACCTATGTAATTTAAACTTTTCTCATAGCTATGTTAAAAAAGGAAGAAGACCTGGGTGACGTTAATTTTCATAATACATCTTATTTAACCCAATATATAAAATTAGCACCATTTCACTTTCAATTCAATATAAAAATGAAATGAAACTTTATAACCTTTTGTTTTTAGCACCAAGTCTTTGATTTTCAGCGTGGCTTCTATAGTTACTGTACATCTCAATTTGGGTTAGTCAATTTCAAATGCTCAACAGCCAGTGGCTGGTGGTTTGCATATTGGATGATGCAGACCTAAGGTATAGCTGATTTTATCACTTTCCTTCCCAAAACACCAAGTCCAGTAATACTTCAGACCTAAAGACAGGAAAATTCTAAAGAAATCATTTGAAGAAGCTATAGCAATAATGAGGAACCACCACAAATACTGAGTGACCTATGAAATAGGCAATGCCTTTTCTTACATTGGCTGATGGTTTCAAGTATCAAAATATTCTCTTAACAAGGAATAATGCTGATTCAATTGAGAAGTAATGAAAGCACAGCTAGGATAACAGAGGCCGGGGGCTGACAGAGCTGTGGTCATTCATCATTCTCCTTTTGGTATTATCGGCTTATCTAAAACCTACAGGCCTTCCCACCAGTAAGAATCCCAGGTGCCTTCCACCAAAGAGGGCTGTTCCCTCCTCAATTTAGTGACACTTTTGTTCTGCTTCTTATGCTAATTAGCTCTTCCTCTCCAATTCCCCTCAACCAGATTATAATTGCCTTGATAAACCTCAATCACACTTTGCTTATTTCAACTTCCAGTCCATTGGAAAGTAGCACAACACACTGGTCATAATAGGTGCTCAGAAAACTTTTACCAGACAGGTAAATACTATCAGTGACACCTATTCAGAGGTTCATGTTGCCTTCAGAAAACACGATAAGGAGATGAAGTAGGCAGGAAAAAAAGAACCCCTTAGAAAGCTTTTAGATTTCTAATTAGATTCAAAAGATGGGAAAGCAGGAAAAAGCCACAGATTGGGAATCATGTGGCCTTGCTGACCGTATTATCTAAAAGTATTCCTACAAATCAGGAAGACTTAGCATGAAATCAAAGGAAACACACACACCACACACACACACACACACACACACACACACACACACACAAACCCAACAGTTTATTACAGTTTCAGTAAACAACCCCAACAGGCTGATAAAAAATTATCTTCCTGTGCCCTGATTCAACAACAAATCATTGCTTCAGAGCTTGGTAATCAGAGCTGCAAAAACTCTTGAGGATGCCATACGTGAAATAGAGATTCTTTATTATTTCTGAACAAAGTTATACTCGGCTTTGCACATAGTTCTAGAAGGCGGGAACTATGCAGGTGTGTTTTGATTGACATTCTGCTAGGCCAATGCTACAAACCACAAAGCTGAATCTTATGAAACATTTATTCCTAATTTTCATTCACTGCTAAGATAGCAAGTAGCCTATAAGCAAATTTCTCATCTTAATTTTCCCAGGAAAATTTAAGTAATTTCTGGAGCGTGTTAAAATTCCATTTTAGCCCTTCATATTTAGGCTGTCTTTTTGTCCTCTGGTACCACCCTTGGCAACTAACTGAATTCCAAGTCCAGCAGTTTGGGAGTGTGTGGTAAAAGCATCTAAAAAATCAATAGCGCTTCCATGCCCCTCAGTCCCAGGCAGCCTTGCTTACCATACTGTGAGAGCTCATCAGCGCTGTGGTTCCACTCACTGCACTTCTAAATTGATTGGAAATGCCCTGCCCCAAAGGTCAGATGGTAGTGTATAAATATAAAGGCTGTCTCACCACAGAGCTCAAAGCTCCCCACTGCAGGAAGTCAAGAAGGCCATTTTGAAGGCACTGGTGTGTGTCTTACAAGAGAGGGCTAACAATATTCTTGGGAATGGCAAACATTTCCACTTCCTGAAGATGATCAAAGAAATGCCACTGGAATTTCTTCAGGATTATGGCCATGTTCCTCTCCAACAAAGATTCAAGAACGTGGCCTTCAGAAAATGCCTATAGAACCAGCAGGATTGGGAGTTTCAGTGTTTTAAAAGGCATAAGAAACTGAAGTCCCTCTAGCCGTATTACAAAATTTGTTAATTGTTGCATCCTGATGTGAAGTGACATGTACAAGAGAAATTTTATTTGACCTATAGCATCATAGGAAAATGGATCATTCTTTAGAGAAAGATGGTATAGGCTTAAGACTGAGAGATAGCCTGGTACTAAAGACTACACTAAACCAATGGTTAAAGACCCAACTGTCACTGGATTCTTGGCACTTTGGACCAGTTAGCTAACTTTCCTGAGGCTCAGTGTCTTGGAAAACCATGGTTCTTAACCAGTTTAGAATCATGGTTGTCACTGAAAATCTGAGGAAGATCTCTTCTTGGAAATATTTCATGTACTTTTTACTAGGATCATAGGCATCTCCCTATCTCCAAACCCCTCTCTGGACCCAAGTTAAAGACACTTAAACTCCAGTATTTATCCTTAGAATTTATGCTCTGTGACAACAGGGTGTTTCCAGAGCCTAGTTCCTGATACCTGGGTTCCTGATACCCAATGGGCGTTCAAAAGGTATTTGTGGCATGTCAATAAATGAAAGAATGGTTAAACTGTTGAAAGATTAAAGAGAGTTTATATGAAGGAGACATGCAAATTGTCGAACATTCTACAAGTATGGTATTACTTTTGTTAAAGTAATTGTAAGCCACATCTTAAGGTCTGTTCTAATTGACCCTTAGAGTAAAACATATTATCACAACTTACTATTTTCCACAAGATATAACTCTTTTAGGTAAACCTGGAATTTTTTAAATCCATATTTGTGCTCCAATTCAAAGCTGTTCCTTTGAAAAACTTTATATATTTAATAAATTAATGAATGTTAAAGTCCCCCTTCAAGAAATCTTACTCTTCACCTTTTATGTCCTATTGATTCAAATGAGATCATTATCATTTGTCAAATTTGGACCTTTGTCAAAAGGTCAAAGTTGTACATGTAATTCACCCTCTAACAAAGTTAACAAACTCAACTGCTTGCACTTCCCAAAAGTCTTCCTCCTGAGTTCCTGCCATTTATCTTTTCATGACTATGCTTCACCTTTGCCCTCATTATCAGTCATTAAAAGACAAAACTGTCCCTCACACCATTAGGATGACTTCTATCAAAACAATAGAAAATGGCAAGTATTCAAAAATGACGTGGAATAACTGTGACCTTAGCATACTATTGATAGGAATGTAAAATGTGGGAAAAATTATGGCAGCTCCTCAAAAATATAAACATAGAATTACCATATGATACAACAAGTCCATTTCCACCCAAAAGAACTGATCACAAGATCTTGAAGAGATATTTAGTAGTTATTTAATAGCAACATTGTTCACAAGAGTTGAAACATGGAAGCAAACCAAGGGTCCATCAAAAGATGAAGAGATAAGCAAAATGCAGCTTATACAAACAATGAAATTATTCAACCTTAAAAAAGAAAGAAAAATGTTTTGTTTTGTTTTGTCTTCAGAGAGAGAGGGGAGAGAGAAAGAGCAGACACAAGAAAGTGCAAGCAGAAGGAGGGGCAGAAGGAGAAGGAGAGAGAGAAATTTAAGCAGACTCCATGCCCAGTGCAGAGCATGTTGTGGAGCTCTATCTCACCATCCTGAGATCATGACCTGAGCCAAAATCAAGAGTCAGATGCTAAACTGACCGAGCCGCCCAGGCACCCCAAAAAAGAAAGAAATTCTGATGGAGGCTACAACACGGTTGAAACTTGAAACACTATGCAGTCCCTGCCTGCAATGCTCTTGGCCTCTGAGATGCCAAGTGCCTTCTAATCAGCCATCTAGACTTGGCTCAAAGGTCATTTTCCTGCCCACTTCCCCGATCAGCCAGCATTCTAGAAAAAGTACCTCTTCTGTGCCTCCATACTATATATACGTGACTGTAGTATTACACAGCATTAAGATTATTCATTTGTGCCCCTCTTCACACTTTTAAGTCTGTAAGCTTCCTCAGAGCAGTGTAAGTATTTTGCACGTAATATGTGCATTAGGTCAGTGACCAAATGAAATTAATATACTGCATCGCTAAAGGTGGCAAGACCTCTGAATAAGTAAAGTTCCCACTACTTATGGTTGCAAACCACCTCATATTTTTTTTTAAAGGGAACCAATTTGCCTATATCAAATCCACAGATAAGTGTCTATGAAGGGGGACACAAATGACAATGTGGTAATGATGACACAAAATTATGGAGTGTTTCCCTTTGTCAGGATCCATATTAATCACTCTTTATGTGTTGTTTTTGCTATTGTTATTTTTCCTGGTTTTTAAGTTTTTTTTTTTTAATTAACATATAAGGTATTATTTACCCCAAGGGTACAGGTCTGTGAATCATCAGTCTTACACACTTCACAGCACTCACCATAGCACATACCCTCCCCAATGTCCATAACACAACCACCCTATTTTTCCTGTTTCTATATATTTGCTATTTGTTACTTCACAAGTTTCTCCATGAGGCAGGTATTATTACCCCATTAGACAGACAGAAAACTGAGGTACAGAGAAATTAAATTATTTACAGTGTCCTCTAACTGGTAAATAGTGAAGACTGAATTTGTTCCCAGGATTTTTTTTGACACACAGTATTATTCTCAAACTCCATGCTAACTATCAATAATCAATTCACAAAAATCTTTCCTGAGAAGATCTAGAAAAGGCTATTAAGAGACATGACATGTTACAAAGCATTGCCTTCAAAATCTAGTGACAGATTAATCCTATGATGCATTAATCAACTGTCATACTCTCTTTTCCACAGAATCCAAGTGAGAATTTTTATATCTTCATTTCTCACATTTTAAGGCAGCATTGTTGTCTCCACCTGGCAGTGAGTTTCTCAAACCATACAAAGATTCAAATGGAAACCCTAAGAGGGAGAAAATTCCAACATCATATTGAGAAATATACTTGATTTGAAGAAAATGGACCGAACTCCCACATTTCATAGTTGTAGATTAGAGATCCCCAAAAGCTCGCAGCAGAATCCATTCTCTTCATTGACACAGGCCTCCCGTTACCCTTTTTCTCCCATTCTGCATCTCTGCTCCTTGCTGATTAGTCTATATATTCTATTTTCTCAAGACTCTCCAGTCTCTCCCCTTCCTCTCCCTCAGGCCTGTCATTTCTACATCCTTCTTCATAATATCAGGTTTCAAACTGCTGTGCCTTTGGTCCAAAAACTCCTGCATGGAGTGGGGCCTCCTCCTTTCCTGAACTTGGCACCTTTATGCTGTTTCTATCCAGTTGTGGGAGCTCAGTTCCATCCCAACAGTCCTGTCTCATCCCCCAGCGCTAATCAACATTAGATCTGTTCTTCAATCTCTGTCCAAATCTTTCTTGCTTGCCTTGTGGTCCCAGACAAGGCACTTAATTCTCTGTGGTTCATAGGATTTACGTAATGATTATATGAGATAACAGGTGTGAAAAGTTACTTAGAATAATGACTGGCCTCTAAGAGCTCAATAAATGCTTCTGTTTTAGCTATTTTAGTATACTTTGTTTCTTTTAAGAGGCACTTTGAACAACTGCAGAGAGAATAGAGATGTTTAAAAACATTAGTTCTGAAGAATATACAATGCGGAGAGGTCAGTCTCTTCAACAAATGTTGCTGAGAAAATGGGACAGCCACACGTTAAAGAATGAAACTGAACAGCAACCTTATACTATATACAAACATCAACTCAAAAATGGATAAAAGACTTGAACATAAGACCTGAAACTACAAAGCAACATAAGTGGTAAGCTCTTTGACATCAGTCTTAGCAATGATTTTTCGGATTTGATGTCAAAAACTATGGCAACAAAAGCAAAAATAAGAAAATGGAGCTACGTCAAACTAAAGCTTCTGCACAGCAAAGCAACCTGCCAAATGGGAGCAAATATTTCCAAATCATACATCATACAAAGGGTTAGTATCCAAAATATACAAAGAACTCATACAAATGTACAGAAAAAAAATTTTTTTTTAATAGGTAAGGACGTAAACAGATGTTTCTCAAAAAAAAAAAATTCAAATGGCTAACAGATCTATAAAAAGGTGCTCAAAATCACTAATCATCAGGGAAATGTAAATTAAAACCTCAAAGAGATACCACATCACACCTGTTAGAATGACCAGTATCAAAAACACAAGAAATAACTGGCAAGGATGTAAGGAAAAGGGAACCCTTGTTCACTATTGGTGGGAACGTAAATTGGTACGGCCACTAAGTAAAATCGTATAGGGGTTTCTCAAAAAATTAGATTAGAATTTCCACGTAATCCAGCAATTCCAATTCTGGATATTTATCTGAAATAAATGAAAACACTAAATCGGTAAGACATATGCACTCTCATGTTCATTGCAACATTGTTTGCAATAGTCAAGGTATGGATACAACCTAAGTGTCCATGGATAAATGGATAAAGAAAATGTGGTTTATGTATGCAATGCAATATATTATTCAGTCATTAAAAATGAAATCTTGCCATTTGTGACAATGTGGATGGGCTCTGAGGACATTATGCTAATGAAATAGCTAATGAAATATATCAGAGACAAATTATCCTATGATCTCACTTAATATATGGAATCTTCAAAAAAAAAAAAAATTCCTAACTCATAGATAGATTGGTAAATGCCAGAGGCAGGCTGGGAATGAGGGTGGACAAAATGGGTGAAGGTGGTCAAATGGAAAAACTTCTAATTGTAAAATAAATGTAAGCCAGGGAAATGTAATATACAGCTTGGTTAATGATACTGTTAATAATACCCGATTGTCTATTTGAAAGTTGCTCGAAGAATAGATCAAAAAATGCTCAACACAGGGTGCTTGCTGGCCCAGTCCATTAAGGGTCTGCCTTCAGCTCAGGTCATGATCCCAGGGTCCTGGGATCAAGCCCCGCATCCATCTCCCTGCTCAGCGGGGAGTCTGCTTCTCCCTCTGCCTGCTGCTCCCCCTGCCTGTGTTCTCTCTCACGCTCTCTGTCAAATAAGTAAAATCTTTTTAAAGAAAGTAGTCAAAAATTGTGACTATGTATCGTGGTAGATGCTAACTAGACTTATTGTGGTTATCACTTTTGTAATGTATACAAATATCTAATCATTCTTTATTACACCTAAAACTAACATGTTGATTATATATCAATTAAAAAAAAAATACCGGGTCTGCATCAGTGAGACAAGAACCTGCCGCTCACTGTGGTGGGACCTTGGACATATCACTTAACTTGTTTGGCCTCAGTGTCTTCTGTTAAAGAGGCATCCCGTAATGTCTATACCAGAGGGGTTGTGTGGGGTTCACAGGGAATACTGAGCACAAAGCATGTGTCCCTGGGCTTGGCTCAGAGGAAATGTCCACTCCATATATTAAGTAGCTGTCATCATTACCGAGCCCCAAAGGATCGCACCTTTCTCCAAACTCCTAAAGAACAACTTTCTTTACTCACACTAAATGACATGTTTTTCTCCGACTGCTTCATTTCTGGTAGATGAACCCTTCAAGCTAGATGTCCGTTACCCCAGAGCATTCACCATGTTTTAGATCTCTTCTGAATTCGCCTGGTCCCCCAGCAAATAGGAAAACATTAGAAATGTAAAATGCCTAAGAACCACTTATCGGTCATATTTGAGCATCACTAATACATGCTATCAAAGTGAATATGGTTTATTTATATAACTGTTCATCTGTTTGAGTTCAAAACAACATAAAGGTAATAAATTATCATCATCTCATCCTTTTCAGAGGTGCAGGGAATTGAACATATTTAATAACAAATTTATATAAATAAACATAGAACACTAAAAACAAGTAACTGCATGTTGGATAACTGAGTAAGAATATTAGAGATAGTGGACACAACATGAGGTATAAAAATTCTATAAGTATTATTATGAGTGTTAAAAAGTCCTTGTTTAAAAAAAAAAACTAAACTATGACATTGCACAGAAAAAAAAAGTAATTTACAAAGTTTAATTTCTGAAACTCGTGCAGTGAAACATTTTGACTACCATTAATACTTAAATCCAGAATTTATATTATAAATTCATACACAAGTGAACAAAGAAAATAACACTGGCAAATACCTGCTCTCCATTTTCTCATTGGATACACCTGTGTAACCTCTGCCCCCACGGTGAAAAAAAACTATTGAGAACCAATGATGATAAGAAAAGGCTCAGACGATTCCACTCTGAGATGGATACAAGCAATCTCTCATATCATATGCCACTTAAGCACAATCCTGTGTGTGTGAGGTGGGCTATTTGGGAGTATTTCTGTCAAGGCTTCACCTGTTCAGCACAGAGAAGAGTCTCCAAATGGAACATGCTCATGAATTGCTCTCTGGAAGCCAAGTTTGGCTTTGACATCCCAAGTGTCTCAGGATACAAGCAGTTACAATCTGAAAGTGGAAGCTTCTGTTCATCAGTGAAGATGCACAGAAACCTGATGTCCTGAGCTGCTCTCAGAGTGCCTCCTGGGTCCTGTGATTTGCAGGCTGAGGGTTCCTAGTGAGCTACTGGAAAGGAACCTCAGAATTCCCTAGACAGTGTGAGGCAGGTAGGGCTGGCCCACGGCATCTGCTCCAACAAATGTCCATCTGTACTTTCCATCTTGGGAATAGATGGAACCAAGAAGCCAAGTTTTCATGGATGGAGCCACTTCTAGAACTTTTCCTGCTTAGGGAAGGAATTTTTTTGTAGCAGATGATATGCAGACCAGGGCACTGGAAATACAGAAATTGCTCTACGGAGCAATGGACTGTCCTATGAATAAGCCCCACAAAGGGCAGGTGCTATATAAATTAAATCAATGAGTGTTTGTAAGTACTGCACCCTTTATATGAACTGAAGGTACCAAGAATATGGACCTGATACGACAACCTACATTTTTCAAACTACATATTTGCAGAAAGCTTCCTTGCAAACATGGCTTTCTTTATGTCTTCCATCAAGCCTGGAAGAGAAAAAGAAGGACCTTTAAAGTGGCAGAGCACCAAAGTTATGAAGAACATTTTCGAATTGGGACCCCTGAGTTTGAATCTTCATTCTGTCCCATACCACACATCTTTATGACCTTGGCCCATGACTTAACCACCCCAAGACTCTTTCCTCACCTGCAAAATTGAGTGAATTCATCTCTTCCATGTCACTGTATGGTTAAATATAATAGTGTATGGGAAATCCCCTCACCATGTGTCTGATAAGAATTTAAGGAAACTTTCTTGCTGTTAACGATAGAGGTCTCGTGCTGTTGGCAGAGCCACCCTACATCTCAGATCCCACAAGGCTGAGGCCTGTTGCCTTTATTTCTCCACAGCAGAGAAAAACAAACAAGCATGGCTTCTCCTTCTCTTGCTGAGTAATGAAGAGTCCAAAAAACAGCACACCTCACATCAGTAGTGGTATGACTGGGTCAAAATAAAGATTCTTGCTCTGCTTCTACTCTGCCCTGTGTCTCTGGGTCTCCATATTAGCTGGGCTGTCCGGATCTTCCACAAAGCCAATGTTCAAAGGAGTCTTGATGAGGATGAAAGGCTGACCCAAGCACCTTGGTCTCACCTATCACCCCAATTCCCCTGAGCAGAGTGCAATATTATCCCCCAGAAGGATGGGGAACCCCCTCCAAATTACCCCTGCAAAATTCTATTTGGAGGGCATGCATTCCTATGTCTTGTGAAGGCCTACACAGTGGCCAGTGTTGGCCAGGCTTCCTTCAGTGTGAATGAAACCACCTTTCATGCATGTAAGAGATTACATAATCATGCCTGCTGAGGCCTGAGTGAAGGAAGGCTTTAATGGGAGATGTTCTAAACGAAAAGTGTCAGAAGAGGACCCTAAATCTTTCTTTGCATGCAGAGCTTTCCAGAATCCTGGCCTTCTGTCTGTAGGCCAAATATATGTACTTCATTAAATGCTCAACTTCCTCAGGTCCCTAAAAACCCTAAAAATTCTGAGCCTGACTGAGAAGGGGAATAAAAACGAGGACAGAGTGTAATCCTCTGTCCTCAGGGCAGGAACAAAACAGGCCATCCCCCCGTGATGCCTACTAGGCCTATGTAGACTTTTCATTCTGAGTTTTCTTTCCTTACATTCTTAGAAGTAATAATATATCTTGCTTTATAGCTCAGAATTTTCTACATTACTTTCTCTCATATGACTAAATACATATTAACATTTTATTACCACCTTCTCTTCAAGTATCTCTGGTGGATAAAGGCAAAATAGTAATACAGCTTTTAAAGAAAATTCATATTTGATACATCTACATAATTAGCTGGGAGTGGTAGCCCATCTTAAGGAAACTGCAGTTAAACTGTAAAATCAACTTCATACTTGAAACTGAATCAGGAAAATGCAGGCTGCAGCATTTCATTTTGTAGGGCTGACAAACAGTGCTCTCCACATAGGCCCCTGCTTTCAGGGAACACAATGTCTAGGCTAGCACGTGCCTCGCACTGAAAACCGGCTGGAAGACTGTGTTGAAAAATCAACCCAGACTCGCCAAAATACCCATGGCCCATCTTGGTTTGCATTATCTGTGATGATGTGAGTGCGCCCAGTGATATTGTTTTTAAATCATTAATGCTTTTTTCGAAATCAGATTTTGCTCCACTGGGAGGCTGCCAGAAAGATGAAGATCAAAAGGAAGAGACTACCAGAGGTGAAGCCAGAGCAAAGACAATGGGACCGCTGGGCTCAAAGTCCGCATGAGGCAAATACATGGGTGGCTATCACCCTGAATGGCTTTGCACCAAGTGCCAGGGTCCTCCCCTTAGACAGACTTACTCTCCCTAATTAACAGGGAAAAATTCGAAGTGATATATTAAATATCTTCCAAAGAGCCAGGTTCAATAGGTATTTGTTGCCCTTGATCATTTTTATATTTTTGTATTTAGTATGCCTACCTAATACTCATTGCAAACAACTTCTCCTTGAACACTCTTTTCAGAACAACTTTGTTTACAACATCTATCCTTCTCTTTGGACCATTTTACCTGCCTAGCATCTCACTTTTGTCTAACTCACACTTCTCATTTGGGTCAAGTTCAAATGGCTTTTCCTGACCTTCCACACTATATATTAGCACTATTCCCTCCCTAAGGTTTCTAAGAGCATTCAGAGCATCCTTTGTATTGCAAGGAAATAACCATCATGTAACTTTCTGTGTAATGTCAATTCCTCTTGTCAGTTCAGAAGCCTCATGAGGAGGACAGGGTTATTGTTAGTCCTACTCATCATAGAACCCCCAGAACCAACATGGTGCCTGGCAAATGGTAGGCAATCAGTAAACAGCTATTGAATAAAAAAAAGAATTACAGAATAATGAGTAAATTACAGAGAATGTGTAATTGAGAAACAGAAAAAGAGAGAGAATCGGGTTATTCTTTCACAATTCATTGGGGGAGAAAAAAACACTTTAGAACTCAGCAGTTTTTTGTAAGAGACTCTTAAGGACAGAAAACAAACAGGGTAGACAGAGAGAGGTGGGTGGGGGCTGGGATAGATGGGGGATGGGTATTAAAGCAGAGGCTTGTTGGGATGAGCACTAGGTGTTCTATGTAAATGATGATTCACTAAATTCTACTCCTGAAACCAATATTACACTATAAGGTAACTAATTAGAATTTAAATAAAAATTTGGAAAAAAAAAAAAACCCTGAGAAATGACATACTGGGTCTTACCATAATTAATATTAGATTTGGTACAAACAAGAATAGAAGAAATAGCCAAAATGTACCATAGATATGATTGTATGCTTCTTGAATCTCACATAAGGGGTCTGCTAATTAGAAAAACAATTTAAAAGGATTTTTAAAAAGAACTCAACAGTTTCTAGTAAAGGTTCCAATCGTTAGTATAAACTGTTATTCAAGGTGACAATAGGTGCCGCATATGGGGTGACACTGTTTTGTGAAAAGGCCCATGAGGGTGCTGTCCTGTTTCATTACTTCTGTTCTTCATCATAGCAAAAATATTTCCCAGAGTAAAACATTAAAAACAAAATTAAGGGCCAGGATTAAAATAATAAGACAAAATAACCATCTACTCATAGGCTATCTACATTAAAAAATTCAAGAAAATCAATAAATCATTATAATTAATAAGATTGTTCAGCAAAGTTGCTGGATACAAAATCAATATACAGAAAACAGTTGGGGCACCTGGGTGGCTCAGTGGGTTAAGCCTCTGTCTTTGGCTCAGGTCATGATCTCAGGGTCCTGGGATTAAGCCCCACATTGGGCTCTCTACTCAGCAGGGAACCTGGTTCTCCCTCTCTCTCCCCGTGCCTCTCTGCCTACTTGTGATCTCTCTCTCTGTCAAATAAATAAAATCTTTAAAAAGCAAACAAACAAAAAAACAAACAAAAAAAATTATTTTCCTTTGCATCACCAACACACTGATAGGAAACCTAATTTTAAAGAATTACATTTATAATAGCACAAATAACAGCTCTGACTAAATCTAATTAATACACATAATAAGACTTTAGAGTAAAATAAAAAAACTTATTGAATGTCATAAAAAAAGAAACATTATGTTGATATACCTGAAGGCCCAATGGCAACTCTCACAAATTAATCTATAAAATCAAAACAATTTCAATCAAAATTTTAAAGTGATTTTCATGGAATGTGCCAGCTTTCTGCTGAAATATGATATATGAGTTATAGATCACTACTGGCAAGGGAATTTTAAAGTAGAAGAAGAAGGAATGACTTAATAGATATCAGGTTTATTCTAAGACTAGAGATTAAACAGTGTATACATTTGAAGGGATAGACAAAACCAAACAGAATAAATGACCTTAAAATAATCTCATGTGTCTATGAGAGCTTTGTCTATAATAGGCTACAAATGCATGAGCAAAAGAAGGATTATTCTACGAATGATGCATGAAAAACTGGCTATCTATGTAGAGAAAGAAAAAAATCAGATCTCTGCTTCCCTCCAAACAAAGCAAACAAACCAAAAAATTTCTGATGGATTAACAACTTAAATCAGATAAATATCTGAACTTTTAGAGGACAATATACAGAATATATTGATGACGTAAAGACAGGGACCTTAAAAAGGACAAATCATAAAGGAAAAATTACACATATCTGAAGATGCTAATATTGAAAACTTTTATAAGATAAAGCCTATCATAAGCAAACTGAAA
This sequence comes from Enhydra lutris kenyoni, assembly GCF_002288905.1. Taxonomy (NCBI): domain Eukaryota; kingdom Metazoa; phylum Chordata; class Mammalia; order Carnivora; family Mustelidae; genus Enhydra; species Enhydra lutris. The sequence continues at coordinate 34,179,227 of NW_019154096.1, read as the reverse complement.
AGAATTTTTTTTGAAAAAAAAATGTATTTCAGGGGCGCCTGGGTGGCTCAGTGGGTTGAGCCTCTAACTTCGATTCAGGTCGTGATCTCAGGCTCCTTGGATTAAGTCCCGCATCGGGCTCTCTGCTCAGCGGGGAGCCTGTTTCCTTCTCTCTCTCTCTCTCTCTGCCTGCCTCTCTGCCTACTTGTGATCTCTGTCTGTCAAATAAATAAATAAAATCTTTTAAAAAAATGTATTTCAGAAAGATACAAAAAGCAACTTTACTGGGATCACTCACTTAAGGTGTGTCTATCAGAAAATCAAATTAACAACAGAATGGTTATGACTCTATTGAAAAATTCTCTGGTGATTGTTTTGAAAATTTCATACCTCATAAAAAAGATTAAGAAAAAAATAAGCTATCTTCTTTGCCAGGTACTGGCCAAGTTTTATCGTGTCTCGTTGAGAGGCTGAACTTAAAAATGTTCATTAAGGTCTATAATGTCTTCTTTTTTATTACCTAAGCATAGCTGACACACAATGTTTTATCAGTTTCAGATATATAATATAGTGAAAGTCCTTCCTTCTTATCATTTAAGGACATCAATCATACTGGATTGGGACACACCCCAATGACATAATTTTAAATCACTCACCTCTTTTGAGATCCCACCTGCAAACACAGTCACATTCTAAGGTACTAAAACTTACAGGACCTCAACACAGGAATTCTGGAGGAAACGATTAAGTCCATAACACAGTGCCTATGAAAAGTCATTATTGTGGACAAAAGAATAGTTCTTTTATTGAAGTATAATTAACATACAATATCATATTACCTTCAGGTGTACAATACAGTGAGTCAATAATTCTATACATTACTCAGTGCTCAACAAGGAAAGTATCCTTTTAATCCCCTTCACCTATTTCACCCATCCCCCCATCCACCTCCCCTTTGGTAACAATCAGTTCATTCTGTACAGTTACCAGTTTGGGGGTTTTTTGGTCTCTTTTGTTTTCCCTTTGTTCATTTGTTTTGTTTCCTTATTTCCCCATTTGAGTGAAACCATACAGTATTCGTTTTTCTCTGACTGACCTAGTTTGCTTAGCATTATACCCTCTAGGTCCATCCACATTGCTGCAAAGGGCAAGATCTCATTCTTCTTTTTATAGCTGAGTGATATTCCATTATGTATATATCATATCTTCCTCATCCATTCATCAGTCACTGGACACTTGGGCTGTTTCCATATCTTGACTATTGTAAATAATTCTGATGTATTAACACAGGGTGCATGTATCTTTTTGAATTAGTGTCTTCATTTTCTTTCGGTAAATACCCAGCAGTGGGAAAAGGATAGTTCTTTAAATCCCACTAGACATAGTTGCAAAAATATGGGATTTGTTCATGTATGGTCAAGTTAATGAGGACTACTTCATACTACTGAAGCCGTTTAAGTGGATCGGAAGAAAATGATAAAAGAATTGAGTAAAGAATTCCTCACTCTTGCTCAGAAACTGTATTCCTTTCATTTTCCCTCTCTCCTATATCATCAGTCACTTTCTCTCTACGAGATAATCCCTGTCACTATGTCAATATTCCCTATTATTGTGGCTTCCAATCTTTTTAAACTGCAACCCACACAAGACGCATTTTATATTATGATTCAATATACACTTATACATGTGTGTAAACATATAACTATTTGTAAATATTTATATGTTCTAAAAAATAAATTTAACTTTAGCACATGAGATTTACTCTTTTTTTTAATTCTAGTTAATTTTTTTAAAAGATTTTATTTATTTATTTGACAGTCAGAGAGAGATCACAAGTAGGCAGAGAGGCAGGCACAGAGAGAGGGGGAAGCAGGCTCCTTGCCGAGCAGAGAATCCCATGCTGGGCTCAATCCCAGGACCCTGGGATCATGACCCAAGCTGAAGGCAGAGGCTTAACCCACTGAGCCACCCAGGTGCCCCTATTCTAGTTAATTTTTTAAATGATGAATGCACCAAAACAATTATTTTAGGATCACCAAAGGTCACAAATTTCAATCTAATAAAATGCCACTCTAGGGTATAATTTTTTTTAAAGGCAAAACAAAAACATTCATTACTCAATATGCCCTTAATCAACCTTCCCTTTTCCCTGCATCACCCCATTTGTCTGCTGCCCTTCTCAGCTGAACGTCTTACAAGAGATGTCAACAAACACTCTCTCCACTTATTCACTTCCATTAAACAAAGAATCACTCCCGGTCTCTGCCCCAGCCTCTCCACTAAATCTCTTCCAGTGATCACCAGCAACCCCCACGCTGCCAAACCAATAAACACATCCCAGTCATCTTTCTCAACTTCTAAAGAATCCTCAACAGAATTAGTCCTTCTGTCATTCTTAAAAATGCATTCATCTCTAGGCTTCTGAAACAGCACCATCACCTGGTTCTCCTACCTTGCCTTCCTCTACCAGTTGAGGATCATCTGGTCCCAACCCTGGAGTCTATCATCTTACTAATTTATATTCTATCATAGATGCTCTCAAGAACTAGGTTATATATCATTTATAATCTATCAAGTCCCCAGTGTTTATCTGCTCTGGAATTCTTTATGACCAAATCATAAACACACACACACACACACACACACACAGTCAGTTGCCTCTTTGACATCTCCATGTGTTTATCTTATATGAGACTCAAATGCAACACTTTCAAACTCAAGATTTTACCCATAAACCTACTTACCTTCCAAGAATTCTCAGGTGCTCCTGCCACAAATCAGGAAGTCTTCATTCTCTTTCTCTCTATGTGCAATTCACCAGCATGACCTGTTTCTTCTGTCTTCAAACTGTATATCAAATCTCTTTCTTGGACTATTATGATTCTTCTAACTAATCACCTACTATTTCACATGTCCCCACACATCAGAACCCCCATGACTCACATTATTTTCCACAAAGCAACCAAATTGATCTTTTAAAAATGTGAATTAGATAATACCATTGCTTTCCTCTTCTTTCAAGCGTATATTCAAAAAGGCTCAGCACTTTAAAGAATAAAGAAATAACGTATTTGCCATTCAGCCTTGAGAGAGACAAAAGAAGCTGAAATAAATGCTTCGGAACTCTTTTCTTAAATACGCGGCTAGTGGAAAGGAGAGAAACAAAAAGGAATTTATATAAAAGAGGCATTTCTGGAATGTTCTGATGTAGTCAGTGAAGTCAGTAGCATATCATTTCAAATTATTTGGAGTATAAAAAACTGAATTGTCATTCTATATATATATATATATGCAAATCATCCTTCAGCTATTTAACAGAAATGTTAGAAATAAAATTGGCATGTATGTCTATGTTTCTGGGACTAATGGAAAAACTTGGAAGATGGATACTAACAGTTGTATAATAACATGGGTTACTACTCACTATAAACATTCTGGGGGTGCCTGGGTAGCTCAGTCACGTAAGCATCAGACTCCTGCTTTCTATTCAGGTCATGGGATCGAGCCCCACACCTGGCTTTGCTCATGTGGAGTTTACTTCAGACTCTTTCCCTGACTCCTTTTGCCCCTCCCCACCCTCTCTTTCTCTGTCTCATTAAAAAAAAAAAAAAAATTCTGCTAGGTTACAAAAAGGTAAATAAAATAAACTACTGGCTTTAGCATTTTATTATTTTTTTTAAGATTTTATTTATTAAATACAAGAAGGAGATCACAAGTAGGCAGAGAGGCAGGCAGAGGGAGAGAGGGAAACAGGCTCCTTGCTGAGCAGAGAGCCTGATGCCAGGCTCAATCCCAGGACCCTGAGACCATGACCTGAGCCAAAGGCAGAGGCTTAAGCCACTGAGCAACCCAGGTGCCCCGTGGCTTTAGCATTTTAAATAAAGAAATTAATAAAGTGGAAAAAAAAACCACTCTGTATTTCATGGAATCCTTACCCCCCAAAATTGGCATTTTAAGATTATTATTGTCTCTAACCAAATAGGGAAACTTGGGTTCATAATTATTAAGCACATACCCAAGAAATATTTTCAATCCCCACTGAAGCTCTGTACTATACTTTCTAACCCTAATGGTAGAGAAGTTGGATAACTACGAGAATATCCCAAATGACCCCACACTTGATATGTAAGATGTATGTGAGTTCTTCCAAAAACTAAGTTTATTTTCCTGCATGCATATGGAGGACTTAAAACAGCCTGATAACTATGCGACCCCAGAATAAAAGTTGTTATAAACTGAGTGATAAATAAAGACAGAAGGGGAGCAGACCAAGGGACCAAGTTATTTTATTGTGGATAAGAGTATAGAATGTAGCCTTCAAACACAACAAGACAGCTGGCATATTGCTTAGGGACACCTGTAAGGAAAGCAAGGTAGTGACCGATACCAAATCAAGATATCAGTGGTCTTTTCTGGGGTTTGGGAGGGAAAATGTGATTGGAGAAATATATCCGGGAGCAAATGTTCAGAGCAACTGTGCAGGTTCTCACAGTTGGAATCTACTGCATTTACAACAGGACTCAGGTTCTCTGACTTTAAGAACAAAGCTCTTTTTACCACTGTGTACTGGATAGCTCTAATAACATCTCCCCTGTGGGAATCTGTTAGCAGGGAGGGGTGGGAAAACCCTAAAGATGAGGGTTTGAATTTATTCCCTGAACAAATCATGAACATGACAAGTTCCTTATAATCTGAGCTTCCATTGTCTAATTTATGAAATGAGGAAACGAAAACTGTGTGAGGCATAATTATGGAGACGGTGCCCAGCCCATGCTCAGAATATCAGAGGCCTCCATTCCCACCAGTTTTACTGAAGAAGCAGACCAGACTTTTAGGTCTGAAAGAGAAAAGGCTACATACTGATTCCATTTTGCTCCTGATACAAAGCAGCACCACATGTTGCTGTCACGTGCACCAAACACACTACCGCACCACATACGAGCACCTAGAAAATGAGCACAGATAGAGCTACGCTCCTCACTGGTGTTCAGCCTCAGATCATTCTACATAGCTCCCTTCTGAGGTAGGACTGCCACCGAATCCAGGAGTGCTCCCTCTTCTCTCTCAATCTGGGAGAAAGGCATAGGGTATCAGAGGTGGACAGCTGGTGTATTATGCCTATTCTGCCCACTTCAGTATGTGATATTTTATGGAGGATGACATTGGCATCTAAATGTGCCGACCAAAGGCAGTAAAGATGTAAACAGGTGAATACTATGGACCCTCAGTGCTTAGGTCCAATGATAGTCCCATCAACAGAGTAGCTCAGTTTTGAAATAGAAGTTTAAATTCTCCAAGATGTTTCTTGATGGCCAATGCCGACGAAAAGCCATGCTATGAAGCCAGGGGATGTTTTTTATGGAAAATGTTACAGATAAGAACAACAGCTTGGTTGTTTGGTCCGTAGTATCATTTCCATCAGTGCCCGCGGAGTCAGGTGACTTAGGAGTCCCTCCTGCCTTCAGGACTCTGTGGCATGGATTTATTTCTTACTTCAAAGCAAAATTATCTTGACTCTCAACCTGGAGTTTGCTGCAATCCCTGTCCCAAATGTCTGAAATTTGACTCTGTATGCGTGATTCTGTATTTTGAGTGTTCAGTCTCTTAGATCCTGGGAGGAGGTATTATAAATATCTGAAAAGGGAACTTTCTCCTCATCGTGTTTCCTGCATAAGCCATAGTGGCACAGCCCAAAGAGAGCCTTTTCCATTCTGAACTAGGGTGCAGGGGGAGAACATGTCTCCAAAAGGCACCTTCAAATGATAGGAACACAAAGTCAGACCATGAATCACAGACGCAACCCCCATGTCTCCATGAAAGGAGCATGAACTGGAGGGCTACACCCACCCCCCCTACCCCAAGGCAGAAGAGCACACAGTAACTAGGAAAACCCACACAGGCACTGATCTGCAATTGTCCTCAAATTTTAAATAAGTGAATATGTATTATTTTTAGACCACATTTAATGCCCATACTCCACAGGTGTTGAGAATGGGTGCATACAAAGGTAGTAGGATTCATGAAGTTTTATAAGACAGGAATCAAAAGGTGAGACAACTATTCAACAGGGAAGGGAAGCCTCTAGAACCCCAAAGACAAGGCAATTTGGCTTTTAGAGAAACGAGGTGTGCGAAGCTTGAGGTAATAAGGTCTCTGGAGTAGCATTTTACCTACAGACAGACAAAGACAGAAGCATATTTGGCAACTGCAGACAAAATTTGAAGGTTGATTTGAGGTTTTGTTACTCAGTTTTCCTTATTTTATATACTAACAGGTGTTCTGTCCTATTAAGGATAAGTGATAAAGTGAGGAAAATGCAAGTAGGAAGTATTGCAAGAAGAGCACTGGTCCAAAAGGAGATTTTCAATTTTTGCAAACAATGCATTGTATGTATTGTTTGTATGTATGTGTGTGCAAATTTATACAAAGGTTTCGCAAAGGGCGCCAAATGACGGAAAAGGATCCTCAACTTAACTAATCTCATCATAATGCTGTTATTGTAATCCCCTCCTACAACCAGAGGAAAGAACTTTATGAGGTCCCAGACACATACATATCCTGAGGGCAGCAGAAGTTATTTCTAGAAATACAGATACTACAATACAGAATAATTGGTCACCTTGATATTTAAGGAATTCAAAATCCACTTTCCTCTTAGCCTCCTTCTTTGGGTAATACGATTTTTTTAAAATCAGAAAATAGCAATACAAGAAGAGATCATTTAGGTTTTTTCAGTTTAGAAATCGAGGCTAAAAGTCATTTCCTTGATTATGTATAAAAATAGTGCACTTGGGAGTAACACCCACATCTTTATTTTTCCCTCCCCTGCCTTATCCCTCTCTTTCCACCCCATCTTTTCCTTTCCTTTTCTTTTTCTTCTTTTCCTTTTTCTTCTTTCTTTTGTTTTTCTTACCTTTTTGCTTTTTTAAAACCTATGAATCCGGAGGACAGTCTTAGAAGCTTTCATCCAATGTTAGCAAAATAGGTTTTTAAAGCATGGTCTTTGTCTTCATTGTAACAGAAATTTATTCATGGAGAATTGTTTTCTGATTCAGAGTAGAGGAAAAAAAAGAAACAATGGACAACAGGACAATGTTTCTTTAGTTTTAGTTTAGAATTAATTTCTAAATAACATTGTCAGGATATCATTTAAACTCTAAACAAATTCACAAATTGAATAAAGTTATTTTAAAAGAGAAAGAAAACAGAAGAGCAGCTATGCTCTCATAAGACCACTTAAAAACAAGAATCAATTTTAGTAATTTTGCAGCAGAAATTATCATACTGCAATGCACTGCATTAATCTGAAATTTTCTTTCAAGTTGCTTATTACCAAATTTCATTTGGTAATGAACTGTTAGTGCTTGCTACAGATGTAAAATTAGTAAGTTAATATATTCATTTTTTGAGCTTTTGGTGAATAAATTAGTCTAATAATATTTTCTATTTTATTCATCTTTTGCTCTAGAATCATTATAAGAAAAAATCCACTGAAGAGGCATTCAGGTCGAAAATATTAATCACTTAATGGTCTTCTTATATTTATTTTGATGGTATTTTATAGTATTTTCCTTGATGGAGAAATCACTTCTTTTCCTATTTGCATTTATGACTCTTTTCTTACCAAATATATCAATTACAGAGAAGTTCTCATCAATATAAATCAATAAGGAAGTCATGGTTCCTGAATTGACCCCTGCCTCTGACATCAAAGAAAATAAAATAGAAAAGTATACAGGGAAAGACTACAACCTGAACTGAAAGCCAAGGAAACCCACACAGTGTGAGCTAGAGCAGAGGACTCTTCATGAATGCTTGAGACGTTCTTCTCCAATCTTAGGATTAACTGAAAATGGGTAAAAAGCATGACTGCCAGCTTTACATTTTAAAAGCCATCCTACATTTTCATGCAACAGTATGTGGCTGCTTATCTTAGAGGCTGCCTTCCACATTCAATCCATTTGTTCATTCAGCAAATAATTTTCAAGAATATAGTTTATGTCACCTGCTGTTTGGGATGGTTGGAATACATGAGTGAACCAAATGAGTAAAGATCCCTGCCCTCATAAAATTCATACTGTAATGGGGAGAGCCAGGCCATAGACAATAAACAACATAAGTCAGTAAACTGCATAGCTTATTACAAGGTGATTAGTTCTGCAGAATAAAGAGAAAGGAAGTCAGTGCAAGGAAAATAAAAAGGGGGGGGCAGTAACAGACCACAGCTCATGGTATGCTCCTTTTTCACTGAGAAGATGGCATCCCATTAGAGGTGTGAGGAAGGAAGGGTATTCACCATGCGGATATCCGTCCGGGGTCTTTCAAGTGGAAGATACAGCCAGGGCAAGGCCTAAGGTGAGAACACAACTGGTGTGTCCAGACAGGTGCAGCTGAGAAGCATAAGCAGGTAGAAAAATGGCAGGAAGAAAGACTAGGATCCAGATCCCAGGGTTGGGGGCAGTGCTTTGTAGCTGCAGGAAGAACTTCAGCTTTTGCTCTGAGTGAAACAGGAGCTATGGCAAGACTGGGCCAGAGCAGTGATGGGATGTGGTCTTCCATTTTTAAAGGGTCACCCTGACTGCTGTACTTAGATCAGAAAATGCAAGGTGAGAAGCGAGGAGACCAGTTAAGAAGCTACTGTAGATGAAGGAAAGAGGTAACACGTGGAGAAAAGGGAAGGAGAAATAGTGCTCTTGGTAAGTAGCTGGCTTGTTGACAGGTGTTGAAATCATAGCAAACAGCTTTCTGGATGCATGGGACGTGGGCTATGGCAGAAAGGCAGATCTCAGCCTCCAGTTTTGGATCTCACAAATCACCCATTCACATTTATCCCGAAGAATCTGTCCAAACTACAACCTTAACCATGTCCCCCCGTGGCATGGCATGCCCTAGCCCATAAAAATGAAAAATGAAAATCATGAAGCTCTACATATGCCCTCCGTATGTCACTTAACTTTTGTGAATGTCACAACTCTTTTCTGTACAAGCATGATTATTTCATAAGATTTGGAGGAAGGTCAAATGCAAAAACAGATACAAAAACTTCTGTGCTACATAAATTTACTGATTAATGGATATATGTGCACTTTAAAAGTATAGGTAAACTAAGTTCCAAAGGTTTATTATAAATAATTTGCAAAACACACACACACACACACACACACACACACACACACACACACACACACACAATCAGTGGCTCAGAAACAAAGAGAAATTTAATTTTTTACCACCTAGCATCTTCCCAACCAATTTCCAAGCTAGGAAGTTTCAAAAGGGTGTCTCATCACTGGGTTAGGCATGATTATGTTCCCCAAAAAATGTATTTACAGTAGATGTTAGTAAAGATACTGTCAGGTGCCTGGGTGGCTCGGTGGGTTAAGTGTCTGACTTCAGCTGAAGTCACGATCTCAGGGTCCTGGGATTGAGCTGCACATGGGGCTCCCTGCTCAGCAGGGAGTCTAGTTGTCCCTCTCCTTCAGCCCCCCACCCACTCATGCATGTGTTCTCTCTCTCAAATAAATAATTAAGTCTTTTTATTTTGTCAAGAGAAGATCATGTGACTAAGGCATCCATCTAAAAAGGTCTGAGTGAAGCAAATGTCGCTGCCCTCAGTTTGTACTCTCCAGGCTCCAGGTCCCCACGAAAGTGGACTCACATTCAGCTCTGTTATTTAGAAGTAATAAATTAACAGTGTAAGTATATTCAAGACATGAATGAAGCATTGTTTATTAAAGTTACCATCAATACTTTCAAGCACGACCATGGCTTTATTCAATTTTATTCTTGTCTGCTGGTTGTTAAAGGCATAAATGAAATTTATTTTATATGAGCACATATGAATCTATTTGGTAATTAAAAACTCATTTCTTCAGATTATGTTATGACTCCCAAAGAGAAAAACATAAGAGGTCTATGTAGTTTCATTATAAACTTGAACACTTTTATAAAATGCCTTGACCTCTCCAAGGGAAAAAAAGTGTTTCTCAAACAATAAATTTTCATTTTAATACAACAAAATACTATACTATTATTCTAACTATGTGGCATTAATTTTAACTACCCATTTGGTGAAGTAAGTGAAAGGTTTTTAGAAAAATAAATAAAATTCATTTCCAGAGATTTTAGAAAATCGAGGCATGAAATTGATTAAAATTATTCATCATAATTTAACAACCCAGAATTAGTAGTATTCCCAAGATTAAATCTTGAGCATACTAATGCATAAAAATATATAATGTATATATAATAAAACATAGCTTATCACAATCAATATATTAATTTTGCTCTTAAAAAAGGTCACACTCATGTATTTGTGATACTTAAAACACAACTTTTCATTTTCAGAAGAACCAAAAATAATAGTTTATAATGTCCCAATTGTTCAAAATAACATAGTTGAAAACACTGATGGCATTTCTTTCATTGGTTTTGGGGTGGGTTCCGGAAATCATTCTATTTCTATTTCATCATTTTCCTCCAGCTCTACTGCTTCTTTTAGAAAAGAAATTCATTAGTTGAGCTTTGAGGTTTCACAAATACATTTTTAAAAACAAGGTACGACTTTTATCCTTCACATAAATGAAACCTTTTCACTGTTAATAGTCATTAAAGTAGTAAATATCCTTGAAATCTGAAAATGTGTTTCTCTCTGAAAACAATGTGCCATTCTATGGTTTTTTTAAAAGTGGTTTTAGAAAGAAAGGGGGCGGCACTATTTGAGATACGTGCTTATGCTTTTGACTGGGTTCATCTCTCAGGACAACCTCAGTGTGAGAAAAATGGGAAAGCATGGAAGAATTCATCTTCACTGGGTCTTTCATTTATAGTGCACATTGCTCTAGCACATAACACGTTGTGCCATTTATTCCTTACAGAAGTCCTAGAGGTTGACAGAATTAACGTCATCTCCCCAGATGAAGAAACAGACTCAAAAAGATTCAATAACAGCAACAAGTAACACACAGTCCAGTGGCAATGTCGAAACTAAAGTCCAGATCCCAAGACCCATGAGATGTCCACTCATCCACACTGCTTAGAAGCGTGAAGAACTGAGGACACAAGCACAACATAAAGTTCACAGGAGTCCGAATGGCCAAGCTGGATGGCAGGATTCTAAAGATTTCATTTCCACATCTGAGTCAGGCAGAGAAGCATCTCGAATGAGACCCATCCAACATCAGATCTGATGAAAGTAGATAAATACTACATTTCAACTATCCAGATGAGGTTAAAAGTCCCCCTGTTTGATAATGAGCAGACACAGGTTTAACCACACTCCATGCATCTTACTTCATAAACCCGGCCCCTCATCACACTGAGGATATCCTGGCCATCACGAAGCTCAATGAGGGCAAGGAGCTGTACATTGCAATGTCTTCGAGATGGAGATGAAAGGTTCCACCAGTTCAGAGGGGAAAGGGACTATTCTGACGTCTCAGCTGTAACTGCCCTGGGGGGAGGAGACCTGTGAGCTGGGTGCTACAGACAGACAGTGTTCACAGAGAGAAGGCTGGAGGAAAGGGACATTCCACAGAAACCCTGCATAGCCAAGGAGGAAGGAAAGCAGAGTTGGCATGCAGAACAGAGAGGCTTGGCACAGCTGGATCCCATGATGCAGACATCCCACAGGCTGGGGCACAAAGGTAGAGAGGCAGGTAGACACCATATCACACAACTCCACATGCCAGGACGGGGAGGCTCCCTGCCCACTGCAGGCACTGTGGTGCCCAGAAGGTCTCGGCAAAAAAGTGAACTGAACAGATACGATACCAAACCATTCATCTCGTAACAATGGGAGAAAGTGAGGAAGTTTCTAAGACTCTTTTCCATTCCTAAGCAGGAGCAATCTCATTTAGGCCATTCACAGAAATCTGACCCAGTTTATTAAAGAATTTAAATATGTGATTTCAAGGAAGAATAACTAATAACAAATTATTTATAAGTCTTTACAAACCATGCCTATTAGACCATTTTTATGCTAGGTATCATTTTACATGTGCCCAAAATTAGTGTTAACTAAATCACAGCACTACTTGGTAATGTTTGAAAATGATAACACAGAAAATTCAGAATTTCAAAATGATACATCTAAGTCACACAAATGCATACCAGCTCACCCACACAGCCACCACATTCTTCTCTTCTTTGCTTTCTTCCTCTCCCCCCTCTGTTTCTCTTCCCTCCTCTCTCCCTTAACCCCTGGCATCCTTCTCCCTCTCATTCTCTCTATAAGCATACAGGCTCAGGCTTATCACTAAATAATCAGAACCATTAGCAGAAAACACCCTCTCATTTTCTAAATATCTACTCATCGTGGATATGTGAAATAAAGATAATGATCAATTGGCAAAAATATTGTAAATATCTTATCCTAGTGAGAATACAGTCTCTGTACCATTACATCATATTGCAATGTTATTAATTTTTCATTAAGCATATGCTTCAATAAGTAATAATATTCTGACTTACTACATTGTGACAGAAGGTGGAGTGTGGGGGAAATAGCAATCCATAAACCATTTGGCTACCTCATATCAAAAAATATTGGCCACATTTTCCTGGAATTCAGCTGAATGACAACAGTAGAAGGGATCCACTATACACTTCAGAGATGCATAATGTAACATTTTCACACCTTGTGTAAATATTATGACGTGCCACCAATGCTTCTAAACAATAGACAAAACGCTCTGACAAATACTCTTTTCCTAATAGCCATGAGATACATTATCTGTCACAAATAAGCTAACACACTGTGTGATATTTTAAAATTTTACCATCATGTTAATACTCAGACAGCTGTCCTCTTTTTATTCTTGAAACTTGAAAGCAGGATACTCTTTAGCAAAGGCAGTCACTATGCATTAAAAAGAAAGGAAAGAATTTCTGAAGACGGATATAAACACTCATGCCCAGGAAGGGCTTTCCAGTTAAGAGAACCACATGAAAGCAGTTCAAGTCCTTCCGACCACTTTTGCAGGAGAGCGATCAACAAAATACTAAACCAACTCAGTGCCTCGATAAGGCACTAATGAAGGATCGGAAATTGCAAGGACTTCTGTAAGAATATTGGAGAGCCACCAGGAAACCTACAGGAGGAAGTGGTCTGTCTCCCTCCTCCAGTGATAGGAAGTAACCGAAAGAACATGCTAATATTTCATGACGTCCTTCAACTGAAAGAAGAATCCAGTACACATGGATGGCCAACACAAGTTCAAACCAGAAGAGAGATCTGTCCATTAGGAAGCAGTCACAAGGAACAGAAATCATGCTGCCAGGCTTCTTCTGTATCCTCCTTCAAAGCAAACGACCACAAGAGCACAAAGGCCAAGCGGAGGGACCCCTTGATTTGCCACACAGTGGAGAAATTTTCCGGGGTAAGCAGCCACAACATGCATGAAACAAAACCAGCAACCTGAGGACAATCAGTGAACCTTTGAGAAGATATTAGAGAAATACATGGGACTCTCGAGAGAACAGAAGAAACAAACACCTCTCTCTGAAATAGATTTTCTATTGGAAATGTGAGAATATTGGAGGAAAGTTCTACTGAACTTACCTTCCTTCATCTCATACTTACGTATTATGTAATAACATCATGATTTGAGATTCATTACATAATCATATCATTTCCACAAAATACTGAAAGAAAGCATAATGACTGAGTTAAACAGGAGAAAAACCAAAGGACAGGGAGGGGGAATGCAAGGAATTCATCTGGAGTTCAGTGCAGATTGATGAAGACATAGATATATTGACAGAATGGGGCATATGGAAAAAGAATTCAAGAGGTCAAATCCATACCAAAAAAAGGCGGGGGGGGGGGTGCTGGGTGGCTCATGGGTTAAACCTCTGCCTTTGGCTCAGGTCATGATCTCAGGGTCCTGGGATCCAGCCCCACATCAGGCTCTCTGCTTGGCAGGGAGCCTGCTTCCCTCTCTCTCTCTGCCTGCCTCTCTGCCTACTTGTGATCTGTCTGTCAAATAAATAAATAAAATCTTAAAAAAAAAAAAAAGGAAATCTGAAAAAGAGAGCAAGCTAGATAAAGCAAGTGCTGTTATCAGAGAAATAATAGGAAATAATTTTCCTCAGCTAACAGAAGATTTGAGGTTCCGGGACAGGACTCAAGAGCCACCACAGAAGCAGAATTATGAAAACAAACAAATAACCCAAAAAGTAAATGCCATTATTACCTTTTATTTCCAAGATGGAAAAAAAAAAATCCTACAGGTATACAAAAAGTAAAAGGAGGACAAACTTCATAAGAACTAAACTAAACTGAACTGAACTGGCTTCAAATTTGACTGTCACACAATGAGATACCAGAAAACACAGGAACTGAAAATTCTGGTGTGGTGCAAAAACAATGAATACTGTTACGCTGAAAATAAAAAAAAAAAAAAAAAAAAAGAAAGAAAGAAAGAAAAAGAAAATTCTGCACTCTTTTGAGGGAAAACAAAACAAAACAAAAACCAAAAACTAAGACCCAAAAACTAAACATCCAGCACACATTCTTGATTAACTGACAGTGTATAAGAGAAACAGTTATTCTCTTACATGCAAATTCTCTCAAAGTAGTCAACATATTAATCCTTTCTGCAGGAAAAGCAAGAATTAAAGGCATCATTCACCTAAACAGGAAAGTATGCTAAAAATTCAAGAACTGAAAAATCAGGTTGGGAAAGAAAAGAGAACAAACTGGGGAACTTGATAGAGTTGACTATCAAGGATTTCCTTTAATGTGATCTTTAAGCTTAATGCAATGTCCAAAATAAATCTTCAAATTATTCTTTCATATATTATAGAAATAGCAATTAAAATCACAAATATAAAAATACAGTATTATCAACAGGGATGGGGGTTTTATGGAGAAACCTAAGGGGAATAAAAAGTATGTTAAAACACTATTTCATGTAGTAAAGAGGAAGGAAAATAATCTCAAAACTCTGGGCAAGTTAGGATTCCTTGGCTTCAATTCCAAGAAAAATATCTCTCCATAGACTACAACAAGAAGGAAACAGACAACATTTTAAGGAGTACCATCCGGTAATGCAGAACACAAATCTCAGAAATGGCGATACCCTTTGAGCCAGCAATTCCATTTTTCTTTTTTTTTAGTGTGTTCAGTAAAACACAGTTTAAAATAGCAAAATAGGCAATTGGCTCAGTGAAGGACAGGTGTTTTGGGAAGAACAGCACAGTACTGGGAAAACGTGCACACCATACTAAATAGTAAAAAACGGGGTTCGATATACTATTTACATAAATGAATAAAAAATTCCAATCAATATCCTTCTTTAGATGGTACTACATCTTCTCTGTGATTAACAAAGAACATGATTACCTTCATAAGCAGGAAAATTAATATGGCAACATCATTTACAAAAGCTGCTGGTCAAACTGAGAACATTGTAAGTATGCTTCTCTTTTAATGGAATGGCTTGATCTTGGGCATTTGACACTAACCTTGGAATTAGAAGACAGGAATTTGAATCACAATTTCAACTACTTTTCAGTAAGCTGTGTTAGCCTGGTCAAGCAGCATCCCTTCTCTCTAGGCCTGTTTCCTCAACTGTAAAATGATAATAAAAGATGACACCTTCCCTATGCTTTTCATTTTTTAGTATTCTTACAATGCTAAATACATTGAGGGACAGGAAAGCAATCCAAGTGATCTCTAAGGTCCTTTTCACCTTTCTATGGTAAAATGCACAAAATAATAGAAATTAAGCATGAAACTGGGAGCTTCTGTCATTCATTTTCAGTGCAAGTTACCTCTTCCAAGTGAAGGAGCAGAATTATTGTTATTCTAACAGTGACATGGCATTTCCCAAAGTATGCTCCACACATCACTAGGTTCTCAAATATGAAATCTATTGTAAGATAAGAGCTTTATAATAATTGGGGGAAATATAGATTAATAACAGGTTTCTTTACTGAAAAGCTCACAGAGGCTTTAATACATGAAAGGGTTTCTGACTTTTCAAGAGGGTTAATTTTCTGACCAGTGATTTCTTTTATTCTTTGAGCCTCTTGCAGGAATCCTATTCTACAGACACACTGTAGGAGTTGCTATCCTATGGAGGATGTCTATATTTGATCACAATACAGCGGTGACAATGGAGCAAGAGAATGACACAACAGAATGAGAACCCCAAGTTAAAAGGGAAGGCAGTAAAGGAAGAGGTGACAAGAAGAACCATTCAATCTCATTCTCAGTTTTAGAACAGGGACCTACAGAGTGTTATTGTTGAAGTATGCATTAAATGATGGCAATAATGAAAAAAAAAAAAACATTTCTTATGGTAGAAATAATTTGCTTACGCAAAGTCACCATGGTTTGAGAGATTAACAGAACACAGGATTCACCTGAAACTACATGCATTTGTCTATAAATTTCTCATGCTCATCAGAAAAATGAGACCTAAAGCCCAGTTTTCCCAGCCATCTAGAATGGGAAATGAGGGGGAGGGTGGATCCATTCTCCAGGATAGCGGGTAGTTATCCATAGTTACAACTACCAGACCTCAACAGCACTCATAGCAACTTCCACTATGTTGTCAATGCAAATATATCTAAAAGAAAATGTATTCCTTTTTTTTTTTTAAGATCTTACTTATTTATTTGAGAGAGAGAGAGAGAGAGAGCATGAGCATGGGAAGTGGGAAAGGGAGAAAGAAGCACACTCCCTAAAGAGCAGGTAGCCTATTTTGGGGCTTGATCTGGATCCTGGGACTCTGGGATCAAGACTTGAGCCAAAGGCAGACTCTTAACTGACCAAGCCACCCAGGCGCCCCAGAAATGTGTTTCTAAATTGTAAACTTCAGTGAGCTCTGATAAGTGAAATACATAATCAAAGAAAAAAAAATAACTTTGTTTAAAAAAAATACTTGGGAAGGTTGAGTTGTTCAAAGTTTTAGTTTTCGACCAGTTTATAATGACGGAAGAAAAAATAGTTTTTACTTATAGTGAAAAATCTAACTTATAATGGGAGTTTGTTTTCATTACTTGCAGATAATAACGAAATCGATTTTTGTAATGAGTGTTAATCAAGATAAGTAAAAAATTAAGCATGATATGTTGTCTCAGTCTAATTTCAGTTCTTCTATGACTGTGCCCAGAAATTATGATGTAATATATTATTTATCAATAATCATGGAAACTGTTCATCCTTGGGAATTTACATAGTTCATTCTAGAGATCAAAAAGTAGATACTATTTTGCTTAAGATGGAAGTAACAGCAAAAATGCAGACCAACTTTATTCCCAAGATAATTATTTCCTGTGTCATTAAAACTGTCAAAGAGGAGTCCAAGCTCAAACATACTTTGTTTTTAGTTTGGTTTGATTTGGACTGTAGTTTTGTTTTGTTTCTTTTATTCCTTGACACAACCAGAGCTTTATACAAAAAAACTGCTTTAACAAACCATAAGACACTCTTAATCTCACAAACAAACTGAGGGTTGCTGAGGTGTGCTGTGAAATGTGTAAGCCTGATGAGTCACAGAACTATAACCCTGGGATAAATAATACATTATATGTTAATAAAAATAATTAAATAAAAAACTCCTCTAACTTTACCCATTTCTATGTTGTGAGTTAAAGAAGTTTGGCTGATCATAATGACTACAATTAACCTCTTATCTCTGGGGAACCCACACTATGCTTTCATTCCAGATTACACCCACATTAATATTATACCATATTACCATGTATTAACAAACCATTGTCATTTTATAGTCCACGATACCACCAGATTCAGTTTCATTAGCATGCTTTGAGCATGTACTTGGAATTAGAGTGTTTACTAGGGACCAACCTCCATGCTCAGTACTGACACCTGTCATGTGGTCGTCCAAAAATCCTCCGATTCTGATGTGTTAAGAATTATTTTCTAAACAAAACAGGGTTTGAGAGATAAGCAAAATACTGTCAATGAGTCCATTTTGTAGAGCAAAACACCCATTCATGGAAACAATTTATATACTGAAAACATTCATTAACAGTGAAATAATCAGTTTTAAGAATCTCTGTCAGTCGGCTCTCTCTCATGCCCAGCAGTTCCTGGCTTTTACTGCTCTATATCTGGCCCTATGTTAGGATGTACTACATAACATCCTGTTTTTGCATAAATCAGTACTCTGCAAGTGTGGAAAGCCTATGCAGCTTTCTCAAGTTTTTGACTCCAAACACACTGAGATGTTGACTCATCTCCACCAATCTAATGTCTAGAGACCAAGAGTTAAATATCTAGCTTTGCATTTTACTACTCATAAGAAAGGACTGGATTTATTTTATTTACATTTTTAGCAATGAGATTTTACTTCAAAAGAAAAAAATACTATCCCCAACAACTAAAACTTAGCTAATTCCTACTCACATATAGAAGACAACATAAAAGGTGTCGGCATGAATAACAATAATATGCTTACTAAGTGTTATTAATATGGCTGTTATAAACTCTTTTCTGGAAATTTCATCTGAAATCTCCCAGCATCATAGAATAGTAAAAAATATGGTAGTTAACATATGTCAGAACCAGATATGCTTTAAAATAGTTACTGCTGTTAATGAATTTCTCTCAGTGAATTCTCCCTACTGCATTAGAATCTCATGGTTCATTAGCAAAAGCAGAGAGGATAAGATTAAAGCAATAAAAACAATGTGAATATGTTGCGGTCTCAACTTCAAAAAAGTTATAGTTTCTACAAGAGGATATGGAACCTAAAGAACCAATGAAACTCGTTTTCTCATATAAAACAATACAGATGACTTCATAAATGAACCATAAAAATATTCCCTTGGAGAAAATAGACTTAAGTATCTTTTAGATCCATCTTCATATTCTCCACATTTAATATGAGAGTAAACAGCCTCACGATACATCTCCCTTCTTCATGACTGCTTAATAGCATATGCCTGACTAACAGTAATAAATTCACAGAATATTCAAGTTAGAAGGAAGTCTGGAAATAATCCAGACCTACTCCACTGTTTTACTGATGAGGAGACTGAGCTCTAAAGAGTAAAGATAGGAACAACAGCTTTATGGAATACAAACTCCACCACAAATACCTTCTCAAAAATATGCCCCAAATATTTTCCACAGTAAGACCTAGATCTCCAGCATCCCTCCAGCATCATGCATCAAGTAACCACACCTGGTCTATAGTTTCCATTCTGTAAAAAAAAAAAAAAAAAAAAAAAGTCCCCTTGACCCATGAGCCACCTACAAACTTATACTCTTTTCCTAGTTAATCTTCAATAGGTTGGAAAGACTTTCAGGCTAATTTTTCTTTATTTTCTCACCTTCTGGCCATTCTACCCACTACGGCCTCATTTGTACTGATACCTCTCCAAACGGGCACTTCTCTCAAGGTCATCAATTACTTGTAGTTCACCAAAGGGCAAATTCCCAGTTCCCTCTCTACTCCACCAATCAGCAGTATCAGCAGAGTTGATGCATCCTGTTTCATTGAACACTTTTGTCTCTGGACTTCCATCTCTCCTTGGTTCCATCCCTTCTCACTATCACTCTTGGGCTTCTTCGCTATTACTTCTTTCTCTGTCCAATTTCTCAGTGTTGATGTATCCTAAATGTTATGGGGTCCTCTTTTTTCACCATCTATATTCCTTTCTTAAGTGATCTTACTCTAGCTATCTCTATGCTGATAGCTTTCACCACCTATATGCTGATAATTCTCATGCCTGTATCTCCAACTCCATCCAGACTCATTGAACTGTACGCTTAACACTTGGTTTTCTAATGGGCAGCTCCAATAGAGCTCTTAATTTGCCACTGTCCAAAAAAATGTTCCGCACTCTGAGTCTTCCCAATTTTGTCAACAGAACTATCATCTATCTGCTTCTGTAGCCAGAAACATAGGAAGTATCCTTGATTCTTCCTTTTCCCTTTACTCCCCCATCCAATGCATTCAAAAGCTGTATTTGATCCATTCTATCTCTATAATATGCACTAAATACAACAGCATCATCATTTCTGCTCCCAGCATCCTAGTCAAGGCCATCATACTGTCTTGTCTACATTACTCCAATAGTCTTTTGACTTCTTTTCCCTCCTCAATTTGGTTCAACTACTCATACATTCCTAATGTAAGAGCAAAGCTATTTCTTTTGTATTAAGTAGGTCCTTGCTTGGAAAGTTATCAGTGGTCTGCCATTGCAACAAAACACTACACTCTAACCTTTGGATATGGTTAATACATTGAAATGTATTTTGGGTATCCCTGCTGCTTCTCTAGTTTATTAAATATGCCATTTTAAGCCAAATATCATTTTAACAATTATTTACCATGAGACAATTCTTCAATAATAACCAAAAAAAGTGAATCTTATTATGTTGATTCATATATACCTCTGCTTAATATTGTCAGTCACTAACTACATTTTTTAAGATATGAACACCAAATATTCAGTGAACGCTGAACATTGTTGGTATATGGATATGGGTAGTTCTAATCTCTGAACAAAATATATAAAAAATATTTCAGTGAGTCTCCTTTAATAAAATAAACACTTTTCACTGAATTCCTCAATACAGGCATGAGATATAGCTAGATTTCTGTGAATGCCAGGGCTTTGAGATGAATTTAACAACTGATTTTGAAGAGCTTATTATTAGAAGCTTCTGACAATTTTCTAGTTGTATTTGCTGCTCTCTCACTTGTAATTCATATAATTTTTCCAGTGTCATTTACATTGATCAGCAATGCTCATATCCAAATTTAAAATACATTTAATCAAATTTTAGTTATATTACATATCCTCCAAAAGCCTTTTTGCCACACATATTTGTCATTAACTGGAAGCCTTATACATTTTGCAATGTCAGTTGATTCATCAGGTTGTATTGCATATCTATTCTGGAGTTTATGCACTTTCTGGACAATACAAGATAAAGTTTTAATTTTATCAATTTATTATTAAAAAATACACTACAGTATTACACAGGCTAAAAGAGTATTTTTCAATTATCATATGTGCCATTCTCTCCTTAGCCAAACAATAACAACTAACTATGCAATAATAAGAATTTCTCATTAATAGTCATGGAATGAACAAAACATTGTGTCAATCACATTACATGTTTTTTCCTTCCTTGAAAAAAATTAAAAGAGTTATTTGTTAAGGACAGTAAGCACAGTTTTGTGTATCATGAAAATGTTGAAAGTTTTAAGATCTTATCTGCAAAAATATCATTTAAAAATACATAGAAATATGTCATATTCATTATGCTTTGTATATTTAATTTTAAAACACTATTTTAAAGCATCATAACTTCATGACTTGTGGCAAATTTATCACTTCAAACTTTTGCTTACAAGTGAAACTGTTGGGGCACCTGGTGGCTCAGTGGCTTAAGCCTCTGTCTTCAGCTCAGGTCACGATATCAGGGTCCTGGGATCGAGCCCCACATTGGGCTGTCTGCTTGGCAGGAACCTGCTTCCCCCTCTCTCTGCCTGCCTCTCTCCCTACTTGTGATCTCTCTCTCTCTCTCTGTCAAATAAATAAATAAACTCTTAAAAAAAAAAAAAAGTGAAACCGTTATTAAAAAAAAAATCAATATGCTGTCTACAAGAAACTCATTTTAGACCCAAAGTCACCTCCAGATTTAAAGTGAGGGGGTGGAAAGCAATTTACCATGTTAATGGACATCAAAAGAAAGCTGGGATGGCAATCCTTATATCAGATAAATTAGATTGTAAGCCAAAGACTATAATAAGAGATGAGGAAGGACACTATATCATACTCAAAGGGTCTGTCCAACAAGAAGATCTAACAATTTTAAATATCTATGCCCCTAACATGGGAGTAGTCAACTATATAAACCAATTACTAACAAAATCAAAGAAACACATCAACAATAATACATAATAGTAGGGGACGTTAACACCCCCCTCACTGAAATGGACAGATCATCTAAACAAAAGATCAACAAGGAAATAAAGGCCTTAAATGACATGCTGGACCAGATGGACATTACAGATATATTCAGAATATTCCATCGCAAAGCAACAGAATACAAATTATTCTCTAGTGCACATGGAACATTCTCCAGAACAGATCACATCCTGGCTCACAAATCAGGTCTCAACCGGTACCAAAAGACTGGGATCATTCCCTGCATATTTTCAGACCACAATGCTCTGAAGCTAGAACTCAATCACAAGAGGAAAGTTGGAAAGAACTCAAATACCTGGAGGCTAAAGAGCATCCTACTAAAGAATCAATGGGTCAACCAGGAAATTAAAGAAGAATTGAAAAAAATCTATGGAAACAAATGAATGAAAACACAACTATTCAAAATCTGTGAGACACAACAAAGACAGTCCTGAGAGAAAAGTATATAGTGATACAAGACTTTCTCAAGAAACAAGAAAGGTCTTAAGTACACAACCTAACCCTACACCTAAAGGATATGGAGAAAGAACAGCAAAGAAAGCCTAAGCCCAGCAGAAAAAGAGAAATAATAAAGATCAGAACAGAAATCAATGAAATAGAAACGAAAAGAACTGTAGAACAGATCAACAAAACTAGGAGCTGGTTCTTTGAAAGAATTAATACGATTGATAAACCCCTGGCCAGACTTATCAAAAAGAAAAGAGAAAGGACCCAAATAAATAAAATCATGAATGAAAGAGGAGAGATCACAACCAATACCAAAGAAATACAATTATAAGAACATATTATGAGCAAAAATGCACCAGCAAATCTGACAATCTAGAAGAAATGGATGCATTCGTAGAGATGTATAAACCTACCAAAACCGAACCAGAAAGAAACAGAAAACCTGAACAGATCCATAAACAGTAAGGAGACTGAAGCAGTCAAAAATCTCCCAACAGGGACGCCTGGGTGGCTCAGTTGGTTAAGCAGCTGCCTTCGGCTCAGGTCATGATCCCAGCGTCCTGGGATCGAGTCCCACATCGGGCTCCTTGCTCATCAGGGAGCCTGCTTCTCCCTCTGCCTCTGCCTGCCATTCTGTCTGCCTGTGCTTGCTCTCTCTCCCTCTCTCTCTCTGACAAATAATTAAATAAAATCTTTAAAAAAAAAAAAAAAAAAAATCTCCCAACAAACAAGAGCCCAGGGCCAGATGGCTTCCCAGGGGAATTATACCAAATATTTAAAGAAGAATTAATACCTAGTGTCCTGAAACTGTTCCAAAAAATAGAAATGGAAGGAAAACTTCCAAACTCATTTTATAAGACCAGCATTACCTTGATCCCAAAACCAGACAAAGACCCAACCAAAAAGGAGAATTACAGATCAATATCCTTGATGAACACAGATGTGAAAATTCTCACCAAAATACCAGCCAATAGGATCCAACAGTACATTAAAAGGGTTACTCACCACGACCAAGTGGGATTTATTCCTGGGCTGCAAGGTTAGTTCAACATCCGTAAATCAATCAATATATAAAACATTAATAAAAGAAAAACAAGAACCATATGATACTCTCAATAGATGCTGAAAAAGCATTTGACAAAGTACAGCATCCTTTCTTAATCAAAACTCTTCAAAGTGTAGGGATAGAGGGTACATACCTCAATATCATCAAAGCCATCTATGAAAAACCCACAGCGAATATCATTCTCAATGGGGAAAAGTGAGAGCTTTTCCCCTAAGGTCATGAACACCGCAGGGATGTCCACTATCACCACTGCTATTCAACACAGTACTAGAAGGTCCTAGCCTCAGCAATCAGACAACAACAACAACAACAATAAAAATAAAAGGCATCTAAATTGCCATAGAAGAAGTCAAACTCTCACTCTTTGCAGATGATATGATACTTCATGTGGAAAACCCAAAAGATTCCACTCCAAAACTGTTAGAACTCATATAGGAATTCAGTAAAATGTCAGGATATAAAATCAATGCACAGAAATCAGTTGCATTTCTATACACCAATAGCAAGACAGAAGAAAGAGAAATTAAGGAGGTAATCCTGTTTACAATTATGCCCAAAACCATAAGATACCTAGGAATAAACCTAACCAAAGAGGCAAAAAATCTGTACTCAGAAAACTATAAAGTACTCATGAAAGAAATGGAGGAAGACACAAAGAAATGGAGAAACTTTCCATGCTCATGGATTGGAAGAACAAATATTGTGAAAATGTCTACGCTACCTAAAGCAATCTACATGTTTAATGCAATCCCTATCAAAATACCATCAATTTTTTCAAAGAAATGGAACAAATAATCCTAAAATTTATATGGAACCAGAAAAGACCTCAAATAGCCAGAGGAATGTTGAAAAAGAAAGCCAAAGTTGATGGCATCACAATTCCGGACTTCAAACTCTATTACAAAGCTATCATCATCAACACAGTATGGTTAGCACTGGCACAAAAACAGACACATAGATCAATGGAACAGAATACAGAACCCAGAAATAGACCCTCAACTCTATGGTCAACTAATCTTCGACAAAGCAGAAAAGAATGTCCAACAGAAAAAAAGACAGTCTCTTCAACAAATGGTGCTGGGAAAATTGGACAGTCACATGCAGAAGAAGGAAACTAGACCATTTCCTTATACCACACACAAAAATAGACTCAAAATGGATTAAAGACCTCAATGTGAGGAAGGAATCCATCAAAATCCTTGAGGAGACCACAGGCAGCAACCTCTTCCACCTCAGATGCAGCAACTTCTTCCTAGAAACATCCTCAAAGGCAAGGGAAGCAAGGGCAAAATGAACTATTGGGACATCATCAAGATCAAAAGTTTTGCACAGCAAAGGAAACAGTCAACAAAACCAAAAGACAACTGACAGAATGGGAGAAGATATTTGCAAACCACATATCAGATAAAGGGCTAGTATCCAAAATCTATAAAGAACTTATCAAACTCAACATCCAAAAAAACAAATAATCCAATCAAGAAATGGGAAGAAGACATGAACAGACATTTCTCCAAAGAAGACATCCAAATGGCCAACAGGCACATGAAAGAGTGCTCAGCATCACTTGGCATCAGGGAAATACAAATCAAAGCCACAGTGAGATACCACCTCATACCAGTCAGAATGGCTAAAATCAACCAGTTGGCAAGGATGCAGAGAAAGGGGAACCATCCTACACTGTTGGTGGGAATGCAAGCTGGTGCAGCCACTCTGTAAAACAGTATGGAGGTTCCTCAAAAAGTTAAAAATAGAGCTACCCTACGACCCAGCAATCGCACTACTGGGTATTTACCCTAAAGATACAAATGTAGTGATCCGAAGGGGCACGTTCACCCAAATGTTTATAGCAGCAATGTCCACAATAGCCAAAATATGGAAAGAACCTAGATGTCCATCAACAGATGAATGGATAACAAAGATGTGATATATATATATACAATGGAATACTGTGCAGCCATCAAAAGAAATGAAATCTTGCCATTTACAACGACATGGATGGAACTAGAGGGTATTATGCTGAATGAAATAAGCCAATCAGAGAATGACAATTATCATATGATTTCCCTGATATGAGGAATTTGAGAGGCAGAGTGGGGGGTTTGGGGGGTAGGGAAGGAAAATATGAAGCAAGATGGAATTGGGAGGGAGACAAACCATCAGAGACTCATAATCTCACAAAACAAACTGAGGGTTGCTGGGGGAGGAGGGTATGGAAAGGGCAGCTGGTTTATGGACTTTGGGGAGAGTATGTGCTATGGTGAGTGCTGTGAAGTGTGTAAGCCTGACGATTCACAGACCTGTATCCTTCAGGCAAATAATACATTATATGTTATTAAAGATAATTAATAAAAAAAGCGAAACTGTTGTTCACTAGTCAGCATCTTTCTCAATATTGTTACTATTTACATTACCAAATTCTACAGCAGAAGAACCTCTATATTTTTTAATTCATCATTCCTTCTTCTTAATAATAAATCAACCCATTTTAGGGCATTTGTATTATTTTTGCTAAAATGTTTATAGTTATTACAAATTCAATCACGGTCTTTCTGAAAAACACTCTAATTTTGTAACCTGAAATTTAACTGAAAATCTCAACACTTTTACTCCCAACAGAAGAAACAATTCCTGGCTTTGTCTCACAATTAACTAATAATTATGTTAATGTAAAAATAAGCTGTACCCGCTCTTTATAGTGATGATGAAATTGACTCTCATAGATTAGAAAATCAAATGAGAAGTTAATGAAAAAAAGATAAAACAATCCACTTCTACCCAGTGGGTACATTCAGTGCACTCCCTCTACTAATTGGCTCTCTCGCGTTGTAAGTTGCAATTTGTTACAGTAATTTTTGCCAAATGTGCAATTCTTGGTAAGGATTTATGTAAATATTTCTATGCTATGTTGTCTTGTATCATACTGTTCTATTCCACTCTGTTTTACTTTTCCTTCTTAAAATGCTGATTTTTATGCCACTCTCATGGATCACAATTAGTGCTATCAAAAACCCTGATTCATGGGCACCTGGGTGGCTCAGTGGTTTAGGCCTCTGCCTTCGGCTCAGGTCATGATCTCAGGGTCCTGGGATCGAGCCCCACGTCGGGCTCTCTGCTCAGCAGGGAGCCTGATTCCCCCTCTCTCTCTGCCTGCTTCTCTGCCTACTTGTGATCTCTGTCTGTCAAATAAATAAATAAAATTTAAGAAAAAAAAAAAAACCCTGATTCATGCTCAATGATCCAGTGGACAATGAAGGAAGCATCGAAAATTCATACACTTACAGTAACTTGGGCATATCATATTGAGAACACCTGCCTCACCCAGAAGGTCTCTCACAGTACTTTATCCCCTTCCTGCTTCCCACTCACTTCCCAATCACATTCCTGGAGGTAATCTCCCAGTCTCTTCCCATATTTACAACTGTTCACTTAATTAGAGTTCTTTACAACAAGGAGAATCATATTTCTCTGAAAATTGTTGGGATGTGTTAGAAATATTAATGATAGTGATTACATAGACTTGAGTGGTCGTAAATTTGAAACAGAGAAGAATTACAGGCAGACCTTGAGTTGAAAAACAGGGACAGCACTGTCCATGCAAACCTCTGAAGATGATCTTGGGCTGCTGTGGCTTTCTGCCTCGCCCACAGTCCCCTAAGTATAGCCCACACAGTGGCAATGCAGAACCTTCTATTTGATAATGGAATATGCTGACCAACAGGGCCTGCTATGGAATCAGACTTTCTGGGCTCAAAAACCTCTTTCCTACAGATGTTAATGCTGTGCCCGGTTTCCTTAACTTTAAAAGTTGATAATAACAACATGTATCTCATAGGGTTGTTTAGGGAACTAACAAGAGATAAATATACAAAGACATAACAGTATTGCATGTGATGCATACACAATGTATGTTAATAAAAGCTCAATTTATTCTTTTATTCTTTGATCCCTTCTCTGGCATGTCTACAAATGTGCATAAGTCTTTGCATACTCTTCCTTAATATTTTCTAGGCATTCTAAGATATTTCCGCTAATGCCTCTGCTATTTATTACAAAAATATTTTGAAGTTACCCTGTCATATTTCTTACTCTTTCTTTTCTCCTGCTATTAGCATATACTTTCTAATAAGCTTTGTGATTAATATATCTTATCCTCCATTCCTTTGAGTCTTATTTGCTCATGAACAATAATATAACAGATGTGATGCTCAGTCCAGGAATGATACAGTCCCTCGTATCAAAGGAGCTGACGAAGTAAAAGGGTGGAATAAACACAAAGACAAAAAATTACAAAAAATACACATGGCAAAGGTAATTCACAGAAATAGATTCAAGATGCTCTGAAACATAAATGAAAAAGAAGTTCAAGAGATGCTGTGGGATTTTAAGAAGGAAGAAATTGG
Organism: Enhydra lutris kenyoni; assembly: GCF_002288905.1. Taxonomy (NCBI): domain Eukaryota; kingdom Metazoa; phylum Chordata; class Mammalia; order Carnivora; family Mustelidae; genus Enhydra; species Enhydra lutris. The sequence goes on along the minus strand of NW_019154096.1, from coordinate 34,151,411 downwards.
GGGCACCTGGGTGGCTCAGTGGGTTGAACCCTCTGCCTTCCGCTTGGGTCATGATCTCAGGGTCGTGGGATCGAGCCCCGCATTTGGCTTCCTGCTGAGCGGGGAGTCTGCTTCCCTCTCTCTCTGCCTGCCTCTCTGCCTACTTGTGATCTCTGTCTGTCAAATAAATAAATAAAATCTTTAAAAAATTTTTAAAAAAAGAAGGAAAAAAGTTCCTGTTTGGCTTTGTAAGAAAACTTTAGAAGGTGTATCAAGGATAGTTCGGAAGGAATGAGGTTATAAACAGATCTCATTTGGAAAACCACAGTAATATTCAAGGAGAACGCTGCCAGGTTCTAAACCAAGGATGTAAGGAAGAAATAGATAAGGAAGGACTAAGAATAATTAAGAAGCATGAATTAACAGGAGTTGGTGGTGACTGGATCTGAAGCAGATGGTAAAGACGAATGCGGGTGAAACTGAAAGATTTTGAGCTTGACTGCTGATTGATAATATGACTGTATTATCTCCTATTCCTACTGTAGCAAATTACAAACCTAGTGACTTAAACCAACACAAATTTATTCTCTCACGGTTCTCTGGAGGTCAGAAGTTTAAAATCAGTTTCTCTGAATTAAAGTCAAGGTGTCAGCAGGGCTGGCTCCTTTTGGGAGCTCTGAAGCGGGAGTCTCCTTCCATGTCTTTTTCTACTTGTTTTTTGGGGGTTTTTGTTTTTGTTTGTTTGTTCTCTAGTGGCCACCTGTGTTCATTAGCTGGTAGCCCTTTCCTCCTTCTTCAGAGTATATCACCCTGCTCTCTCCTACAGCCATCACACTGCCTTCTTTTCTCCTGAATCTTCTTCTTTTCTTTTCTTTTTTTTTTTAAGAATTTATTTATTTATTTGACAGAGAGAGAGAAAGCGAGAGAGAGAACAGAAGCAGGGGGAGTGGGAGGGAGAGAAGCAGGCTTCCTGCAGAGCAAGGGAGCCCAACACAGGGCTCCATCCAAGGACAGATGCCCATCAACTGAGCCACCCAGGCACCCCAATCTTCCTCTTTTCTTACATAAAAACTGTTGGGATGTTGGGATTACCCATAGGATAAACCAGGATAATCTCCCCACCTCAAGATTTTTAACTTAATCGTATCTTCAAAGTTCTCTTAGGCTTCTTTTAGTTCTTTTGGTACATGGAAACATTCACAGGTTCTAGGGATTAAGATGTGGACGTATTTGGGAGCTATTATTCAGCCTACACACAGTGATAAATGGAAATTAAATCAGGGAGGGAAAAAACTGAGATTATTTGAGCTCTGTCACATTTTAGGTGCCTTTCTATGTGGAGCAGCTATTTCTAGACAAGGGAAACACTTCAGATTATGAGATCCTTCGTGGAGGCCTTATGACTTCATCACCACATTACCAGCACCTACTATGGGACCTGGAACATAATGGGTAGTAATTACTTCTCTTATAAAAAAAAACAAAGAACAATACAATCAATAAACTAGTATTGGTCTTAAGGAAGTGAACGTGAAAGATTTCCCACGTTGATTGCTTCACACAAATTACATTTCCAAACAAGTCTGAAACCTCAAAGAACAAATGTCTAAATATGAGTTTTTGGCATATGGGTGCAAAAACCCGCAACTGAAACCCGCAAATCAGAGAAAGCATGCCCAAGGACGAGCCTTTAGGGCACCCAACATCTTAGGAAAGCAGGAGCTTCTGTGGGTTCCAAGTATTCTATGGCAAATCTGATTTTAACTTGTCCAGTTTTCATGTCTGACATCCCTAGTCTGATTTTTAATTCAGTTAATATGTTCACAGACTCTGTGTTCATTTGTTGTCAGTCATGGGTTTAGTGTTGGATGCCCGTGAATTCATAGGCAATTTAGCCCTCCCCCTGCTGTGTTCCATCTGCATCCAGCAGGTCTGAGAGCCAAACCCCATCATCATCTCCACCTACCATGGCCACCATCCACATGGCCCTTCTGACCCACTGCCCAGGAATCAAGGAAACAAGGTTTTAAAATCATTAAGATTCTGGCTCCTTCTTAGTGGTGTTACTATAGCAAGGCGGTACAGTCTCAGGCTATATACCATCACCATTTCTTACTATTTTGTTAAATTGTTCATTTAGTAGTATTACAGACTGAACTCTGCCCACCTCCCCGCCCCTTCACAGACTGAAAACCTCAGCCTCAAGTAGCTCAGAACATGACTATGTTAGGAAATAGGCCTTTAAAGAAGCAATTATTTTAAAATGACATCTTTAGATTAGGGTCTGAATCCAATCTGACAGTGGTCCTTGCAAGAAGAGGAAATCTGCACACACGGAAGCATCAGGGAGGGGCCTGCACAGAGGAAAGACCCTGTGAGCACACAGCCAGAAGGCAGCCTTCCACAGCCAAGGAGAGACGCCTTAGGGAAATTGAAGGCCAACCATCTGATCTCAGATTTTCAGCCTCCAGAACTGTGAGAAAGTAAATCTCTGTAGTTTAAACCACCCAGTCTGTGGTAGCTTGTGAGGGAAGCCCTAGCAAATGAATACAAACAGCTTTCACTAGAGTTAGCAAATGAAAATTCTGAAAAACATGAGAGACGGACTGCATTTTGTGTAAGTATGGTGACTTGAGCCTTCTTACGGCAAATGAGCACCTTCCAAAAAAGTGTATTATTTTTTTTTCAGTGTTAAAGGATAGTACCTCAAAGTCATGGTTCAAATATGAATGTTGAAAATAGAAAATCATTCTCTTTTTTTAATTTGTTCACTTTAAGAGGTTCTTTTACACTTATCACTTTCTCAATAGCCTTGTGAGATGGAAGCCAGGGCAGTTAAAACAATGCAGTCATTAACTGATGAGAAGACTTTGTCAAGATTAATTTGCCCAAGTTCGCAAATGTTAACAAGCTAGCAGAATGAACTCTCAGACCCAAGTGTTTCAATACCAGTCCACTGAACTTCAAGAATTCAGAGCTTCCCTCCCCTGCCTCACCAAATCCAACTCCTTATGAGTACAAGGAAGCTCAGGTTCTTTATCAAGATACAATTAAAGGGGTGCTGGGGTGGCTCAGTGGGTTAAGCCTCTGCCTTTAGCTCAGGTCATGATCTCGGGGTCCTGGGATCGAGCCCCACATGGGGCTCTCTGCTCAGCGGGGAGCCTGCTGCCCTCTCTCTGCCTGCCTCTCTGCCTAATTGTGATCTCTCTTTCTTTCTCTGTCAAATAAATAAATAAAACTGTTCGAAAAAGACACATTTAAAGATTGAAGGAAGAGACAAAATGCTTTAAATTCAAATAGATAATGGACTAAAATAAGATCTTTACTTATTTAGATAAAAAATCTGTGGAACACTAGAAAAGTGAAGGGGGATGGGGTAGAACAATGAGTCACCTTTCCAGCAAGCATGGGCCTGGTTAAACCCCTGTCCCATGTGACCTCCAGTGCTTTCCTGCCTTTCTCATGTTCACTCTGAAACTTGCTGACCTGTTCTTGGAATTCACAGACAAAGGTGAGCCAACTGGCTGAGTGATGGGCTGTAACCCAAGCTAAACGTTCAATTACATTATTCGACCTTTCACTTTGGATCTGGCAAAATGCACTATCGCTGTCTCGAATAGAATACAGGAAATTTTCATGAATGCAGACTGTAGATACAAATGTGTCCTCTGTATATATTTATACAGATAATTCCCTAAGGATGGTTCAGGCTGTGTATCCTTTAATTCCACTATCACAACATTCTGATGTAAGCTCTTATGATACATGAAATTACTATCTCTATTTGCCATTTGCAAAAACAAAAACAAACACCAAGCAAAACAAAATTAAGTGGGACAAACTACAGGGCAGAGGGTTGTTACCAAGAAATATTTCAGCCCACTTGGACTTGCACTTCTTATTTTAAATTGTTCCTTTAGGGCTCTCTAGCAATCTGTGGACAGTGCCTCACAAAAATGTTCTTATTTGATAAGAGCAAGATCTCAGAGTTTCCTTTTTGAGATTACAATATGGCTAGAAATGGAGTCTTAACCTCTGCACTATTTCCCATTGAGATGGTGTGGAGGAAATCAGTGATATCTTTGTTCACAAAGTTATCTGGAGTTCTTGAAATCTACCAAAGAGTTTTAAAAGGAGGTACCAGTTGCATGCTGCAAAATACAAGATGCTGAGAGTATACAAAATTAAGATCTCTAGGAGTGCCCTGGTGACAAAACGTGGTCTCTATTTTTCTGACAACCTCCCTTCTTTTCAAGGCAATATGCCATAGATGGAGGAGGAACAGGGAAGAGGCTATCAGATATGACAATGCAGATTAAGAAGAAATCTACATTTTTAAAAAAAAATATTCACCTTTTTAGGTTCTTATTGCCTTAACCCTCTGCTGCGTCCTGAAGTAAAGAAGCTGTCCAAGGTTCTGCAAACTAGAGTGGTCTGGCATAGGTCTACAGGGGGCTCCCAGAAGTAAAGGCACGCCTGAGAAACGGTGCCACAAAGGAAAGCAATATTTGCAAGTACTGAAAGATGCATGGGGGATGAACTCCTTCCCTTAAAGATGCTCCACCATCTACATCTAAGTTTTCTGTTTTCTTCTACTCAATCTTGTTAAAAACAGTTAAAGAATAGGTATTATATGCTTCGTATCATTAAGTTTATTTGATCCTCCCAATAGCTTTGTAAAGTAAAAAATAAAAATCGAATTTCTATTTCTGCATTTCATACATGGGGAAACCGAAGCTCATAAGAGAATAAGTAACAGCAGACAGTTATTCATTTGTAGGGCTAACTTCCCGAACCACAACAGTGTCTTCATTTTAAAAAACTAGATTATAGGAACCCATTATATTGTTGGCTTTCATTAAAGACAAATTGTACTTTGGGAAAATTAGTAGAACACAGCACTAATAAAAAATATTAATTTGCTCAATATAGTAGTAGGTTATCATCTGTTTGAAGCAATACAATGTTTTCTCCTCTTCAAAAATAATGAACTTGCCCAACAGAGAACGTGATTTGTGTACATGAGGAATACAAAGTAATACATTGCTTTAGTATGGCAACTTCATCTGCCCACTAGTGTTTTTGTTTGTTGGTTGGTTGGTTGGTTTTAAGAGAAAGTATACATGCATGCAAGATGGTGGAGGGGGTGGGGATCCTGTGAGGGGCAAAGAGAGAATCTTAAGCAGTTTCCATGCATAGCATAGAGCCGAACCAGCGTGGGAATTGATCCCACAACCCTGAGATCATGATCTGAGCTGAAATCAAAAGTCGAATGCTTAACCGACTGAGCCACCCAGGCACCCCATCTGCACACTGATTTGATGAACATTTACTAAGAGTTTACCATGTGCCGGGAGCTAATCTAGTTACTAGAGGAAGGACAATGAAATGATTAAAACCTGACTTTGAGGAGTACACAGTGCTAAGCAAATAGCTACTCTTCAGTGTAGTAAGGGAGAAGCACAGAGCTAAGAACTGGGACAAGGGTTCGGGAGAGCAAACAGGTTATTCAGTCTGGATGGGGGGAACCACGGGAGGCTGCAAATATGCAATTCTTCACATCTGAATGCCACAGACTGACTTTTTAAGGACAAAACAGAAAAATGAAAAATACTGCAATAGCATGGACTGCTTTCTTGATTTCCATTCTAACACACTTACCACCATATCCATACTAAAATTCTGGGTACTCTGGCAATATCCAGGAAATACAACTGTGAGTGAAGTGTGAACAGCACGTTAGGTGCAAGGGGAATGCTGGGACACACCTAAAGAGAATGTGTGTGCTCTTCTGTATCTGAGATTATAAGCTTTTACTCTGGTGCAACATTTGCATTAAAAACATGCAGTCTTGGGTGCCTGGGTGGCTCAGTGGGTTAAGCCTCTGCCTTCGGCTCGGGTTGTGATCTCGGGGTCCTGGGATTGAGCCCCCATCGGGCTCTCTGCTTGGTGGGGAGCCTGCTTCCTCCCCTCTGTGCCTGCCTCCTCTCTGCCTACTTGTGATTTCCCTCTTTTCCAAATAAATAAATAAATTCTTTAAAAAAGAAAAAAGGGGAAGAAAGAAAAAAAAACAGGCAGGCCCCTGAATACCTTAATCTAATCCATCCCTTCCAATAGAACATTAGTTTTGAGGTCCAAGAAAGAATTAATTGTACCTAGAATTACATATTCATTTCAAGAATTGCTGCTTTTGCTGACTTAGAATGGTTAAGACTAGTGTTTCTTTATTTAAGTGGGTACAAAAGTGTATCTGTTCCAGTTTAGTTTTTATTATATTAGCCATTGTAAAAAAAATGCATATGATACCATATTCTTTGGATAACCTAATACAACTCTATTTCCTTTCACCATTGGAAAATATCCTAGCCAGCTATCCTAAAGTCTAGAACTAAGAATCAAGGAACTGTAGATGGTAAACATTTTCCCCTGTGCTCAACCTCTTAGACTAGAAATTTAAGTTGTCCCATCTCCATAATCTAGCATAAAGTATGGTACTTAATAAAAGCTCAATAAATATTAGACAGATGGAGAAAGAGAGCACATGGCCAGGACAGAAAGAGGGAGGCCAGCCTATGTGAATAGTCAGTGGGGTGTCCATATTCCGCTAGGGCTTACCTTTGGAATGCCTGATGGCTAACCTCCAGCAACCTGAGGGCTTTCCTTCCCTGATGGTATTCACAGGTTGCCCGTGCAGAAGCAGTTTCTAGCCAATGTCTGAGTATGTTATAAATGCCCTGACTCTCTTACCCCTTGAGGGGGTGTACTAGTTTCCTACTGCAGATGGAAAGGATGACCAAAAATCTAGAGGCTTCAACAACACAAATATCTTACAGTTCTGGAGGTGTAAAGTCTAAAACGGGTCTCCTCGGGTTAAAATTAAGGTTCCAACCACATTCATTCTAGAGGCTCTAGAGGAGAATCTGTTTCCTTGTCTTTTCCAACTCCTAGGGGCCATCTGCAGTCCTTGACCCCTTCCTCCTCCTTCAAAGCCAGCCGTGGCTTCTCCAAATCTGTGACCATCCACTGCCTTCTTCCTCCAAGTTTAAAGATCTTTCTGGTTACACTGGGTCCACTGGGATAGCTTAGGATATTCAGTTTACCTTACCTAATTAACAACTTTAAAAATTCTCCCCTGCCATGTAACATCACAGAATCCCAGGTTCTGTGGAGTAGGACATGGGCATCTTGGGGAGGTCATAATTCTGCCGATAATAGTGGGTTAGCTTCAAGGCCATTTGTACACTAATCCCAGAATTTCCCAGTGGGGTTAAACTCTACTAGCATACAGGGTTTACTCTCTTGATAATGCCACTTTAATTGGTGCTTACATTTTCCCTTTGCCCATCTCACTGTCCACCTCCTAAATAACTGGCTTGCACTTGAACCCCCAACTTTCTGAGGCAACCCACACTGGACACTGGGCCCTTGGCCAGGTAAATGTGATGCCCGATCCTGATATGATTGTTTTATATATATATATATATATATATATATATATATATATATATATGAATATGATAATCATATATACATATATATATGTAAATCACATACAAAATTATTATTTGGTGTTCTCTTAACTACAGATACCAGGACTTGTCTCTACCACACATTTTTCGTTTGTCTATGCTAGCTCTGTACTGTGATATGTTAACAGTAAGGAGGAGCTGGTACTCAGAACAAGTTTTGCCCTGTCATGCATTTTTTCTATTTTTAAAAATCAGAATTTCTGGTGTTCTTTATTGCTCTGTGCAGATCCTTATGTCCATCTACCATATTTTTATTTTGTCTGAAGAACTTCCTTTAAATTTCTTATAGTGCCGGTCTGCTAGTAATGAATGCTTTCTAGCTTCTGTATGCTTAAAAGTCTTTATTCATTTGTAAAAGATAGGTTCCTGGACAAAATAATGCTAGACTAATAGTCTTTGCCTTCCAACTCTATAAAAATGCTACTTCACAGTCTTTTCATTTACATTGTTTCCAATGAGAAATTCTGGGCATACTAATCTTTGTTCCTTGGTATGTAATTTTTTTCCCCTCTCTCTTACTGCTTGTCTCTCTATTCTTGGTTTTGAACAATCTGGTTATAATGTACTTTTGTTAGTTTCCTTCTGGTTTCTTGTGTCTGGGGTTCATTGAGCAATGTGGATATGTGGATTTATAATTTTGGACAAATTTGGAACAATTTCAGTAATTATTAATTCAATTTTTTCTGTCCTTCTCCTTTTCTTTGAGAATAACAATTACACATATATTAGGATGTTTAAGGTTGTCTCATAGCTCACTGACACTCTCTTCAACTTCTGAAATTATTTCTTTCTGTGTTTCATTTTGGTGGTTTCTATTGCTATGTCTTCGAGTACATTAATCTTTTCTTCCATAGTGTCTAATGTGACATTAATTTTATCCAGCATATTTTTTAAACATGGCATTTTTCATTTCTAGACATTCGATTTTGTTCTCTCTCCATGTCTCTACTTAATTTTTGAAGACAGGATATTCAGTGACAGGATTTAATGTCTTGTCTGCTAATTCTAATACCAATGTCAGTTCTAGAGTGGTCTTAATGGATCCTTCTCCTCATTATGGATCATTCTTACCTCTTTGTTCATTTCATAGGTTTTGATTGGATGCCAGGTGTTATGACTTCTACTCTGTTGGATACTATTTATTTTTTTATTCCTCTACACAGTCTTTAGCTTTTTGCTAAAGTAGCTTAGGTTACTTGGAAATAGTTCAGACCCTTCCTATGTTTATAAATACCCTTTAGGTGTGACCTGAACAGTGGTTAGTCTGAGACAAGACCCTTAGGGTACTCTGTAATATCCTGAGAATCAGATTTTCATTCTGGTTGGTGAGGGCATTCACTATTCCTGGCCCAGTATTAGTATTTACTACTCCTATCAAACATTTTGTGATTTCTCTCCCAGCCGAGACGGTTTCCTCTTTGACATGCAGTCATCAGCACTGTAATGAATACTCAAGGGGGCAGATCTTTGGAGGCTGTCTCTGCACAGCATTCAGTCCCTAGCACTCTCTCCTGTGCATTCTAGCTACCACAGTCTTCCCAGTTCCTCAGCGCCATGTCCTCAACTGGGGACATGGGCTCTTCACAGAGATGACTGGGCTCTTCCTTGGTTCTCCTCCAAGGTACACTTTAGAAAGTGTACACTTTAGAAACTATCTCAAAGCAATACATTCCAGCAATCATGTAATTTCCTCATTTGTTTTCTAGCTCTCAGGACCACAATCCTTCACTGCCTCCACTGCCTGAATCCCAGTATTTTGAAAACTTTTGCTTCACCTACTCTTTTTTCTTTTTGTTGTTGTTGTTGTTGTTGTTTTTTTTTTTTGTTTTGTTTTGTTTTGTTTTTTTGCTTCTATCAGGCAAGAAGTCCCTGTTACTTCAACTTGGCCAAAAGCAGAAGTCCCTATCATCATAATTCATTTTTTCATTATTTAATACATAATGGAGATGTTCACTCTATTTCTTAAATCATAGTACTATATTGTACATACAGTCCTCTATCAGTGGTAAATAATACTTTACATCTTATCTCTCAGAAATTCCCCACTTAAGCCTTCACACCTTCTTCGATACTCCCTGATATACCCAAATCTCTGCTCACCTTAACATTGCTGTTTTATACCAGTACGCTCCAAAGGGAAGTCTCAAGTCTGACCTGATACAGAAGGAGGCTTACTGACCTAGAAGCTCTGTTGCTTCAGGCTCAGGGCCCTTCAATTGCATAAGCTCTGCACTTAATGCTGTGTTCTTAATGTTATATTATTTTTCTTAAAGGGGACTCCCCAAATTGTATGAGGTTTGGGCATCACCAAACTTGAGTTTGTCCCTGGATATAAGGATTCTACTCAGATGCAGTTTTAGAAGTCTGACCCCATACCTTGGTCTAACATAGTTTTTTTCCACATTGAGCCATATCTTTGCTCTACCTATCACTTGACATGTGGTAGATTCTCAATACTTAATTTACCCAAAAAGTGCTAGTTCATGGCCTTTAATAATTAATATACATTAATTTTGTCTTATGAAAATGAGAATTTTAGAGTTAAGCTGCAATCTGCCTTTTCACCACTGTCAAACTACAGAATCAAAAAAACTGCTCATGTTCAAGTTAAGAGAAAAAAAATCCTCCGTAAACTAGTTGAAATGAGTCACAGGCCTTGTTGTTGTTGCAATTATTTTGCACTTCAATACCTTTAACACTGATTATATCTAGTGCTCGCTTCGGCAGCACATATACTAAAATTGGAACACTGATTATATCTAGAGGGGTAATTACTCACAGAGCGAGTAACAAATAGCATATCTCTGACATGTTGACTTATCAGTAATTGCCAGTTACATACACAGTCACATTTACTAAGCTATATGCACAAAGATAACAGTACTGCCTTCCTCAGTGCCCATTTTATTTTTTCTTCTATTGCCACCAAAAGGTGCAAAGGTATTCCTGATAAACTGGGAAAGTTGGTTTTAAAGTATCTTCAAAATGTGGTTTGGAAAATAGCATGATAAATGGACAGAAATGTTATCATTAGCATAAATATAGAATACATTAGGATCTTTATACATAGGAGCACTTACTATGTATTTGGCGCTACAGCAGAAGCAGAGATTACAAAATTATATCCGCTTCCCCTCTAAGAAATATTCTAGAATAAGAGAGTTTTAAAAATACAGTACAGTATCTTATACTAAATGCCAGAATGGGAGTGGACAGTGTACTATGAAAGGACTGAATTACAGTGGTCAGTGACATACAAATCTTCATGCTTCTAAACACATGCATAGGGTGCCTGGGTGTCTCAGTCAGTTAAGCATCTGCCTTTTGTGCAGGTCGTGACCCCAGGATCCTAGGATCCAGGCCCACATCAAGCTCCCTGCTCAGCAGTGTGTCTGCTTCTTCCTCTCCCCCTCTGCCTGTTTGTGCGCTCGATCACACTCTAATAAAATAAATAAATAAATAAATAAATAAATAAACACATGCACATGCTCACATACCACACTCAAAATCTTCATACTGAGAGAACATAGCAGGTATAATTATACAGCCTCAACCTAACAATAAGCAAATATGGAATGATTTATTTTTTCTAATAACTGATATTACATTTGTTTTCTGACTTCTCAGCATCTGGTGAATTGGCTATAGGAAAGAAAACTAAATCTTGTCAAATACAAATATCTCGGGTTGATCTCATAATACTTTCTCCTCATGTTAAAAAAAAAACCTCATTTGTCACTTTCTGTTTTAAAATGTGGTTGACAAAGGAATGGTCATCTCAGACCCAAAACCTGGGTGGCCAGTTTCTATTTCACGGCTCTCCCCTGCTCTCTGCTGCTGCCTGCACCCAGTGCAGATGGACCAGATGTGTTTGTGTGGGTCATGGTTTGGGCAGGGTGGAAGGTCTATTCACTTCTGTGTGGGCAGGATGCTGATTTCCATCTGCAGCCTCATTATTCACAGCTGTCGTGTTTCTCCTCCCTCTCTCTCTCTCTCTCTTTCTCTCTCTCTGTAATACATCCTGATATGGGTCTCCTTTCTGCTGCAGGCCTCCAAAAACAGCTCCCAAAGGTTATACTGGTCATCTTCTGGTGTTCTGCTGGGGAAGGTAGAGAGAACAGGGAGCCTTCATTCAGGGCCTAGCACAGGTGGTTCAGCTGAAGAACAGCCATTTCCTCCCTCATGCACCTAGTAAGCAGTTCACTCCACAGTCCTTGCCCCACTGCATGTCCTCTCTCCCTCTACCCACGGGAAACTCAGGTATCCCTGCTGCCTAGACACCTTCACCAAACACGGCTACCACAGTCTGGACTTGCTGCACTCCCCACCTAACAACCCTGCCCTGTTCCACCCTCCACGCAAGGATGTTGGTCTGGGTTCTGGCTCAGTAAATCTTAACAGAGGTGAGCACCCAACTATAAGTCAGAGGACAGGACCCAGGTTAGGCAAGCAGAAATTTGAGGGACAGAGAAGTCAAAGGTCACCTTTTTGAGATTGTTCTCCCCAACAATCTCTGTCCCAGCCCTCCTTTATGCATTGGTGACCTGACACGATAGAAGAAATGGAACCCCACATAATGTCTTCATATTGAAAAGTTAAAAATCAGGACACCCAAACCAGTAAATAAAATATGCTCTATGACCCTAACTTGGAAATAAAGGCCAGTTTTATCATTCTCCGAGTTTCCACCAAAACATCATAGCTAGAATAAAAGTGTGTAGTCTCCCAAATTCAGAGCTGTACAATAGGGGACATGGGGGCTGGAACAATCCCATCCCTCTCTTCTCACCCCTCAGCACCATCATGCCTAACACACTGTCTGGCATACCACTATATGTGGGCCACCAGTCCAAAAACTGCCCACTGCCCACCCTTCCCTACTCCCAACCAGCCACCCCGTGGACTGACTGACATTGAGGCAGTCCGAATCCTGTAAGAGGCCCACAGAGGTCCTTGAAGGCTCAAGGGTGTTCAAGTAGAGAATTCCAAGACTGGGCAGAGCACACGTACTAGGAGCCTCTCAACACCCTTCCCCATGCCACCTCAGAACAAGAGCAGACCGTGCTGAACTGCAGGCCATGGAACAGGGGCCTTTCCTCCCACTGATACTGTGTGGTTCTTCATATGTGGGAAATTTCAAGGAAAATAAAACTAAAAGCAAGAGTTAATGTTACCAGGCAAAAATGCTTCATATTTCACCCTATTACATACTATGTTTAGACATATATACATACTTACATATATAAATGTTGTGTAGTAAAGGAGGAGTGCTGCGAAGCATAAGGTTAAACACACTGGCAGAAATAATATTGCGGGTGAGTTCTGCAGAAATGTAAGCATCTAATCATACATAGTAAAAAGAGATACATAAAGCATACTAGCTCAGGAACTGTGGAAACAACAGGAAATGAAGAAAAAGGAAGCTATTCCATTTCTCTAAAATGGAAAAATATACCTGAATGATATAAAAGACATGAACTTTTGTGCCATGAAAAACTTAACTTCCAAAAATATAAAGGGGAAAAAATTTTTCAAAAATATAAAAAGAAATTAATTCAATCAATGTCATAATTGGATAATTTAACTTTCTAAGACACAGAAACCTGACATGAGCAAAAACAGATAAGAATATAGAGAATACATGTAATGAGATTAATAATTGGGGCTAATATACATATAAATATATATGTATATGTATTTGTGTGTGTGTGTGTGTGTGTGTGTGTGTTTGTATGGCTTTTCACTCAAAAAACAGAAAATATGCATTTTTTTAAACACATTAGAAACATTTCCCAAATTGGGGCACCTGAGCAGCTCAGTCAGTTAAACATCCAACTCTTGATTTCGGCTCAGGGCATGATCTTGTGGTCCTGAGATCAAGACCCCATCAAGGGGCACCTGGGTGGCTCAGTGGGTTAAAGCCTCTGCCTCTGGCTCAGGTTATGATCCCAAGGTCCTAGGATCGAGTCCCGCATCAGGCTCTCTGCTCAGCAGGGAGCCTGCTTCCTCCTCTCTCTCTGCCTGCCTCTCTGCCTATTTGTGATCTCTGTCTGTCAAATAAATAAATGAAATCTTTAAAAAAAAAAAAAAAAAGACCCCATCAAGTTCCATGCTCAGCAAGGAGTCTGCTTGAAATTCTCTCCCTCTCTCTCTGCCCCTCCCCTCACTCGTTTTCTCTCTCTCTCTCAAATAAATAAATCTTTCAGAAAGAAAAAAAGAGGCTTTCCAAACTGGCCATGTAGTAAAATATAAAGGAAGTTTCAATATATTCTTCAAGTTAATAACAAAAAAGCCCCATTCACAACCATTTTATAATAAAATTCAACATTCCCAACAATGAAAGGAAAAAACCTAATTGAAAGGTAAAATAAAAAACAAAAAGAAAAATATTTAAATATAAGTTTAGACTAAAACTTTGGATTAAATAAATTTTATCAGGGAAATTATAAATTATTAATACAAGAACAATGATCAGAGCAATAAATCTTAACCCTTGTGCATTACAGGTAGAGAGAAAGATTTATAGCCACAAATACAGGATACAGAATGAATACTAGGAAACCATGAAAATATAAACACCAAAAACATAAAGTTAGAAATAACTAGTGAAGATACAAGCTGTATTTATAAAATGGGATATTTTTTAAAAGTGTTTCTCTAAAGATGTAACACACATAATCAATTCCAAAACACTTATCATATTAAAAGAAAGAGAACAAGCATAATATAAAAAACATGTACAAGGGGCGCCTGGGTGGCTCAGTGGGTTAAGCCTCTGCCTTCGGCTCGGGTCATGATACCGGGGTCCTGGGATCGAGCCCCATATCCGGCTGTCTGCTCAGCAGGTAGCCTGCTTCTCCTCTCTTTCTGCCTGCCTCTCTACCTACTTGTGATCTCTCTCTGTCAAATAAATAAATAAAATCTTTAAAAAAAATTAAAAAAAAACATGTACAAGAACATGACCATGGAAGATAATAATTTTTTTAATATTTTATTTATTTATTTGAGAGAAACAGAGATAGAGCTGGGATCCCAAAGCAGGGCTCAATCTCAGGACCCTGGGATCCTGCCAAAGGCAGATGCTTAAACAAGTGAGTCACTCAGGTGCCCCGGAAGATATAATTTTTTCATAATTTTGCATATAATATGTAATTTTATAAAAAATATTTATTGTACTATGAACAGTATCAAACAAATACAACTGACAATCTAGAAGACATGACTAATTCTCTTAAAAAATACACATGGCCAAAATTAATATAAGGGGATTATCTAAATAAAATAATAACCAGTAAGGAAATTGATAAGCTAGTTAGATTACTTCTAAAGAAGATATCAGGATTATGTATAGGTAGCTTCTATGAGACTTCAAGTCCTAATAATTTTTAGATTAGAAAACTTATCTCGGGAAGAATATAAAATATGGGAAAAATTAACTCAATGTGACAAAGTCAGCCTAACCCTGATACTAAAACAAGGAAAACATAATGGAATAAAGAGAAAACTAAGGCATTTTCACTTATTATGGAAAGATGACATATATATAAAATAAGCTATTAACAAAAAAAAACTTAGTAGTGTATTAAAAAGAACATATTAAGACCAGGTAGAGATATTATAAGACGTATAAGGATGGACTGTTCAACACTTAGTAGTAGACTGATATAATTCATGTCATTAATTGACAGAAAGTAAAAACTCATGTCAGGATCTCCAAAGATGCTGAAAAACATTTATAAAATTCAAAATGAGCTCCTGATTAAAAGCTCTTAAAAAACAAGAAAGAGGACAAAACCAATTTAAATTTGATAAAAGGTATCCATCATACAGGTAATGGTATACATATATACAAAGGTATATATGTCAAGAAAAAAGTCAGCATTTCCATTAATGTACAAAACAGCAGATGGATAGCCCATCACCACAGATGTTCAGCACCGTAATGAATAAAGTAGGGAAAAGAAATTAGAGTTATGAAAATGAGAAAGAAAACGGTCTTTATTTTAAATGTCTTCTTAGAGTATCCCAGACAATCAACTAATTAGGACAAAAAAGACAAATTCAGCAAAATATCCAGATCTAAGATCAATTTATACAAAAATATTTCCCATTACACTGAAAAAGAATTGGATGATATTATAAAGATCCCATCTGTATCAGAACCCAATTATAAAACACCTGGGGATGAATTTAATTATTAATAAGGAAGGGCAAAATTATGTAAAGGACATAAAAGCAGAAATGACTTAATGAAGCCCTATTAATATACTAAATAGGAAGTTTCAATATTAAATAGATATCCAATAAATTATTAAGTACTCAACCATGTCTATCAAAATCCTGAAAGATTTTTTCTTTTTTTTTTTTTTTTTTGAGAGAAAGAAAGAGCATGAGTAGGGGGAGGGTCACAGGGAGTCTGATGCAGGACTGGATCCTGAGATTCCCAGATCAAGACCTGAGCTGAAGGCAGTCGCTTAACCAACTGAGCCACCCAGGCACCCCCTCAAAAGACTTTTCAGTGAAACATGATGAACAAACGCTAAAACTCAAAATTTTACTTTAAATATGCAAAAAAAGAGAATGAACTCTGAAGCCAAAACAAACTACCTATGTCCAAATTACAGATCTGCTACTTCTTAGGTGAGGTCCTAAACAAATTCCTCAACCCCTCTGTGGCTCAGTAATTAAGAGTACCTGCCTAATAAGTCTGTGGAGAAGTACATATTTATATCTGTAAGGCACCTAGATTAGCGCCTGACACACAGTAAGTGCCATGCAGTTGGTTATTAATGAGTGGAGGAACACACAGACAAATAGAGGATGGTAAGACATGTGGGTCTTTCTCAGGAAGGAAAATACCATGAGATTTTTCTTACAAAACATTGAAATATACTATAACCAGAGCCACCAGCAAGAACTGAGGCCTGAGCTAGGGACATGCTTGCACACATGACCTGGGATGCACCTTCCATACTTCAGTACATTCCCCAAATTCTTAAGAAACACAGTTTACCATCTATTTTGTCTACCCCTGTATTTGTAATACATAAATGATGTTAAGGATGTAGTTTGCATTAAGTATTAAATGAGTGAATGGACACATTTATATATAATGCACATTCACATATATATGTACGTGTACATGCATATATACATACATTTATATAGTTTTGTATGCTATAGGAATTAAAATGTTTTGGCCCATGAATATAAAAAGTTTATCAGTGAAAGAAGATTAAGAGAGTTCAGGGAACCACATACTCTTAATCTGTTTTCCACAAGAAAAAGGACAAATATATTCATGGAAGAGGAAATACAAATGCTCACTAGGAAAATATGATACCTCACTAATAAGCAGGGAAATGGAAAGAAAACTGGGCGATCTATTTTTCCCATCAAATGCACAACTCTAAAGAGATTAAGTAATAGCCAGGATTGATGAGGATCCGTGGGCCACACTCCCTGAAATACTCTTTCTGGAAGGCAAGCTGACAATACCCTCGCACATCCTTTGTGGGAGCACTCTGCCCCTAGGTATCCATCCTAGGGACCTGGTCAGTTGCTTACCCAGTTGCACAAAGAGCTGTCAGAAACCCTTACTTGGACTTTGTTGTATTCACTAGAAATCAGAAATAATCTGTATCCATTCATAGGGAAACGGTTACATTCACCACTGCAGGGAATCTATGCTGCTCTTTCAAAGGGTAAAGTTGATCTATATGTAAGCTTCTCCAAGTCAATACATTAAGTGAAGAAATGGATTCCATTTGAGTAAACTATATAAACCTATGTACATGCATGTATGTGGAGTCAGAGAAAATACATGTAGAGCTACACACAAAACTGACAGGATTGCTCATCTTCATGAAGGTGTACAGGTGGGAAAAAGGATGTAGATGAAGAGAAGAATTTATTTTTACAATTTGAAATTTTTATAAACAGAATGTACTCGCATATTTTGTCCGATTAAAAACAAGTACACCAGTGAGAAGCAATAATAATCTAAATTCTGTGAAAACACGGACGGAAGAGTGATTAAGATTTCCTGGGTTGGGGGTTGGAAAGAGAACACAAATTCTCTGGGCTTCTACATGAAGAACATAACACAGAAGTGAGGGAGCACAAACAGAGTAATGAAAATGCTACTCCCTTCAGCTACAAAGCTTGTAACTCTACCACGGAGCTGCAAGGTTACATGCCCTCAGGGCTTGGACAAGGCATTCGCATTGACACAGCAATCCTTAGCCATGTGTTCTGCACTGGGAACATATGTTCCATCCTGCACGACACAGACCAAGCAGGGGCTTGATGGATGCAGTCATGACAGCCCACTCTTCCACAAACAACTCAAATGACTTGACTCTTAAATTTAATTCTAAGGATTACAAGGCAGAATTAAAATATAATTAGAATATATGTATGTGTGTTCAGATACAGTGGCTCTATCTGAGTACTGGGGGCAGGAGTTAACATGCTAAGAACCATACAGTAGCCATTCTCAGGGCCCCTGTGTCTGACTGTATTTTTCGGAGGCCTTATTATGTGCCACTCACTCTTATGCATTAGGATGCAGATTGTCCTTCTCCTCTCCCTTGAATCTAGGCAGGCTCTGTGACTGTTCTGAGCCACTGAATATAGTAGAAGTTGGGCTAGTTCTGGACAAAGACCTTCACCAGCCTGGCAGCTTCCACTTCTTGCCTCTTGAAAGCCAGTCTCTGGGCAACACATGCATCTTTCCTGAAACCACGATGCTGTGGCAATCCCAAGCCAAGCAAACAGACCCTAAAGGATGAGACACCCTACAGAAAGCAAGACCAGCCAGCATGGAGGAGGCTGGATGTGTGACTGAAGGTATTTTCCTGGAGGGGTTCCTCCAGGCCCCAGGCACCCCAGGAGAGCCAGCTACCTCATCTTTTCCCAAATTTCAGATCCACAAACTTGTGAGCAAAATAAAATGGTTGTTTTAACTACTAATAATCTTTGAGGTAGCCTGAAAGCAATAGGTAATCAACAACCCTGATTCACACGGACAGTACCAGGATGACGACTTGAGGAAGATGGGAACACACATTCCTATCTGGGATTTCTGGATTAAAATACATGCGGTAAATCAGAATTTTTTGTCAGAAAAGTATCCAGTGTAAAGGTCAGGGTCCAGAAAGTATACATGATAGAATAGGCAGTTAGCCACATAGGAGCAAGGAAACAGGTTCTTTCTGAGTGTTAAGGGACAGAAACTACTGACTACCCCCAGAATGTGAAGAGAAAACCCCCACCCCAAACATGCATGCACTCTTCCCTGTAAGTGCTGCCTCACAGTACCCTGTGACTTCACTCTTATGTGAAGTGACACTGCAGTCGTGATCCCCCTACCAACAAGGTGAGGGGGATGGCTGCCATGACAGCTTCTATAAGGACAATATAGGGCCAAAAACTTCCCCTCTCAACTTGTAGAAAGAGACCCTTCAATGACTGGTGTCAACCCCAGTCAGAGACTGCCCTCGCTAGGACCCAAAACCCTTGCAAGCATAAAAAGGAAAGATAATCCTGGCACCCAACCCCCATGCAGCTGCCACCTCTGGACCTGCCCACTCTCTCACCCTGGGAGCAAACTTCCACTTTATAACTGCTACGGAACTCTTGCTCACTTGAGAGTTTGACTCTGAATTCTTTCTTGGCTGAACTCAAGGACTGGGGCCAGAGGGGGGGGACAGCCACTGACACACCCAATATGTAATAATCCACTACCTTACAGGATTAAAAATTACAATATCTACTTTAGATTTCCCATGATGGTGGTAGCATCTACTGACTGGCTTCTAGTGGCAGACCCAGAGTGACTTTTTTTTTTTTTTAACTCATTTAACAACTCAAGGAAACAAATATTATATCCTTTATACATGGAATTTTAAAGAGCTGAACTCATAGAACCAGAATAGAGTGGTAGTTTCTAGGAGCTAGACTTTAGGAGAAAAGGGGAGATATTGGTCAAAGGGTACAAATGTCCAGTTGTAAGATGAAGAAGTTCTAGGAATCTAACATACAGCATGATGATCATGATTAATAATACTATATATAATATGTGCATGTAAATATATATACATATATGTGTATATATATATATATACACACACACACATATATATATATATATATATATATACACACACACACACACACACATATATATATCCACACATATATACTAGAAAGTGGCTAAGACAGTAGAACTTAAATATTTTCACTACGAAAACAAAATGGTAACGATGTGGTGGAGATGTTAGCTAAAGCTTTTGGCTGTAAACATTTCATAGCATATTAATGTATCAAATCAATACCTGTATACTTGAAACCTGCAGAATGTTTTATGTCAATCATGCCTCAATAAAGCTGGGCATGGGAAAGAAAGTGAGTATCAATCTCTACAATTTATAGATGAAGAGCCAAGGCTCAAATTTCTTTTTTTTTTTTTAAGATTTTATTTATTTATTTGACAGAGAGAGATCACAAGTAGGCAGAGAGGCAGGCAGAGAGAGAGAGGGAAGCAGGCTCCCTGCTGAGCAGAGAGCCTGATGTGGGGCTCGATCCCAGGACCCCGGGATCATGACCTGAGCCAAAGGCAGAGGCTTTAACCCACTGAGCCACCAGGCATCCCCAAGGCTCAAATTTCTTAAATAAAGTCACACAATGGATACATAATAACAGAGCCAAAATTTCAATCCAGGCTTGGCCAATTCAGAACCCTCTGCCTGTTTCTAGTAAACTGCAGGTTCTCATTCCTTAGCACTTACCAGAATTGCATGATAAACTTGTTAAAACAGATTATTGGGCCCCAACTCCGGAGATTTTGATTTAGTAGGTTTGGAAGGCAGCCCTGAATGTGTACATCTAACGAACCCTAAAGTAATGATACACAGACATTGACAAGACCATGATGCTTTTCTCTATCTGGCAATAACGCTCTTGGAGGAGGAATTTGGAGTAAAACAAGTTTGGCTTTTGCTCTCTGAGAACACAGTGTTTCTCGTGGGACCGGTTCACACAGAACAAACTCCTCATGTGCCAAAGAACAAAAATTATCAGCTAATGCTAATACCTAATTAATGCAAAATGTGCTGAATTATGTTCAATTTCATTGGAGGGGGAAATTATGTTCAATTTCATTTGGAGAGGTCTCCAAACAAAACACAGCCCAAAACTGACGTAGTTAAGTTTGTTTCCCTTCTGATTTTTTCCCCTGCATCCTGCTAATGGCAAAACGCCATTGCAGAGGATGTGAAAAGTGATGTGTCAATATTGTTATCTAAAGTTTACACTGTATTACTTAAGAAATGAATACAAAAATAAAGCAAACTGAGATATGTGTGAAACGCAAAGTAGTATTATTCATCCATCCATTCATTCATTCACTTACACAGAAAACAAATAGTCCCTGCCGAAGCCCAGTAAAAGTGTCTTGGGAAGTATAAAGAGGACGCCAATTCAGAAGCTGCCCCTGCCCTCAAGAAGTTGACAATATCAGGGGCGCGTGGGTGTCTCAGTGGATTGAAGCCTCTGCCTTCGGCTCGGGTCATGACCTCTGGGTCCTGGGATCGAGACCCACATAGGGCTCTCTGCTCAGCAGGAAACCTGCATCCCCCTCTCTCTGCCTGCTTCTCTGCCTACCTGTGATCTCTGTCAAATAAATAAATAAAATCTTAAAAAAAAAAGAAGTTGACAATGTCATATTAAAGACAGGCATTCAAGAAATACCTACAATAAATCATGAAACTGTATCCACAAAACCGGAGTATCAAATTGTAGTCTTTACACTATGAACTATATATGGAAGAAAAAGAAACTCATCCTCCTCTTAGAGGATGAAGTCAAGGTTGTAATTTTTCATTATTCATGATGTATATTTAAATTATACATGTTAGTTCACATGTGGATAATTTGCTACCACATTTCCAAACTCAAGTCATGTCTCCTTCATTGCAGCATTCTGACAAAAGAGTTTAAGGAGTTGAAAGTATAGTCCATTAAGTGAGACAGTCATGCTCATCTGAAGGAAGCAGGTAGCAATAGTGAGACCCCCCTGCCACACTAGCATTTCCAGAAAACACAAGACTGAATTTGGGAATATACTAGGTTGGGTTAGGAATAGAATAACCTCAGTGGTTACTCTGTTGGTTAGGAGTCCTTATAAAAAAGTTCCTCCCTAGAGCCAGGAACTAGCAGAGGGTGCCACTACCTGGAGACAGGAAGTGTTGACCTCCAAATCAAGGGATGGATACACTTCTGTACATAGTCTTCTTTGCCCTGCATTGGTCAAGTAGAGAAGAGATCCAAAAACTATGGCCAAAGGAACCCTGGACTACAGGGTAGATAGAGAGCGAATCTTAACACATCTTGGTATCTGCAAAGCCAAGTATTAATGCTCAACAGAATTATAGGTAGAATGTTCTAATCATTGCAACATTCCCATAGAGTTCACTGAACTGAATAGAATAGATTTATTCTAGTCTCATAACTGTCACTACCTTGCTGGATGATCTGAAGCCAATCAGTTCATTTTTCTTTTTTTTTTTTTTTAAGATTTATTTTATTTATTTATTTGACAGACAGAGATCACAAGTAAGCAGAGAGGCAGGGAGAGAGAGAGAAGTGGTGGGGAAGCAGGCTTCTCGCTGAGCAGAGAACCAGATGCAGGGCTCGATCCCAGGACCCTGAGATCATGACCTGAGCCAAAGGCAGATGCTTTAACCGACTGAGCCACCCAGGTGCCCCCATTTCATTTTTCTGATTTTCAGTTTTCCCTTCTGAAGATGAGCATTACGATGACAAAGATTTCATGTGGCTGTTCCAGAAAAGAATTCAGAAAATGCAAACAAACACTGTAAATTATAATGTACCACATCAATGTGAGAGTTAAAAGATAAGAAAGTTGCCTTTGTTACTCTAGAATGGCTGAGATAGGAACCTAGTTATTGGCTAAAGAAATACCTATAAGAATTTGTTCAAGTTATAGTCATCTATGCAATTACATAGTTTTACATAAGAATACCCTACCCACCCTTCTCCCTGCTCAGCCAGCCCCAGAACCCAATAAGACTATTTTCATTTTGAATTAAAACACATCATAACAAGAAAAATTTTTAAAGAACAGCATGGAGAGGGAACATAGAGGAAAGATATGCTCCCACCATAATACAAAACACATGAAGATACTAGATTATTAACAGAGGGAAATATGGGCATAAGAAAATGCAGGAAAAGCATTTTTTTGAATGAATATACCCAGCTAGAAATCTAGAAACAAATCCTTGCATATATACTAATTTAGTGTGTGTAAGTTAGAATTCCAAATCAATCAGAAAAGGGAGTAGTCAATAAATAGTGGCAAGGAAATAAGGTATTGACTTAGGAAAAAATGAATAAGGTTACACTTCTATGTTATACTATACACGTGCTCACATGCTTATCTATCTATCCATCCATCCACAGGAACTCTATCCAGCTTAAACCATAAAAAATAAAACTCTAAAATTACCTAAAGATATTAGCAGAGACTGTAAGATTGGTTGGTAAGGTCTTTCTAAGTAAGACACAACCCAGAAGACAAAATTGGAAAGACTGAGAGATCACGTGAAAACAAAATTAAAAGTCCACCTGTAAATTTAAAAAAAAAATTATCATTGAAGTTAAAGGGAAAATGGAAGTCTTAGAGAATATATCTGCAATCCATAAAGACCACATGAGGAAAACTAAAGATCTCCTAAAAGCAATAAGAAAATATAGCCAACCCAAAGGAGATATGAACAATATTTAAAAAAAAACCCCACAATTTGTATTAAAATCAGTGAGCATGTGAAAAGATGGTTAAACTCAATAGTTATCACTGATCAAATATACATTATATTGTTCTCAGCAAAAGACAGTGCCAATAAGTTTTTATGAAAATCTCATGTATAGACAAACATATAAATATGTACAAGAATTTTCACTGTGATGGGATGCTTTCAGACAGAATATTTTTGGGAATAAGTCACAGAAAACATGACTCAAATTGGTTCAAGCAATAAGGAAATATATTTTTCATGTACTAAAAAGTCTTGGGGTAGGGTCTGTATCATGGTTAATTGTGTTAGAAACATAGTGATAATTTCGGTTTTTCCACTTCCCTACTCTGATATCTACAATATTTTCACTCAAAGGGTAGGTCATCTTGTGTTCATTACATATTTACCAGAAAGAACCGTGGAATATTCTTCCTTACTCATATTCAATGGAAGAGAGAGTAACTGGATTCTCCATCCCATAATCCCTGAGCAGAATTTTCCTTGTTTCTTTGACGTCAAATGACTTTCCTTTGCCGGTTGTTATAGAACCCATGGCAACGGGACAGGCTGCTCTTCTTCTGCCATTCAGGCCCATAACTCCACAGGGGAGTGGGCACAACATTAAAATGAGACTTCTTAAAAAGGGTGTCTTGCTAAGAAGAGGTGAGGTGAATACAGGAGAGGCGCTGTCTACTAACACTCTAATCACTAAGTGACACCAGCTAGTTAATGCCTAATTATAGGCCATCCAATTTACAGAATGCAAAAACTATTAAAAAAAAAAAAAAGTTGGGGTAGATCTAAATGAAATAAAATAGAAAAAAGACACATAAAATATATTCAGTATTATTTGCTAATTATTATAGAAGTCAACAACAACAAAAATATGTATGCAGGGGCGCCTGGGTGGCTCAGTGGGTTAAAGCCTCTGCCTTCGACTCAGGTCATGATCTCAGGGTCCTGGGATCGAGCCCCGCATCGGGCTCTCTGCTCAGCGGGAAGCCTGCTTCCTCCTCTCTCCGCCTGCCTCTCTGCCTACTTGTGATTTCTCTCTGTCAAATAAATAAAATCTTAAAAAAAAATATGTATGCAAATAAATTGTGTATAGGTCCATAAAGGGGGCTCGAGGGAAAACACTGGATCAATGTTTCTGAACTGTTTTTCCATTATGGAGTTCCTATGGAGCCTTTTGAGATATTTCTTTCCTAATCATGCCCCCACTCCATTAAATCTCCCCATGAAATAGTAATACCTCAAGTACACTGTATATCTATTTATAAACTGTATGTATATCTATACTTTATATATAAAACGAGTAAAATTTCCCCCTCTCTCCTAAAAATAAACCTTTGTCCCCTTGGGAGTCGATATTCCCTCTTTGAATATTATCCACTAAATTACTGAATAATTTCAATTTTACCTAGAACAAGAAGCAGAAGAAGGGAGAACGTCTTGTTTGCTTAGTATTTTTCAGTATTACAAGGAAAGCCACATGTTTAATTCATATTTTTGTAATTAAAAAGCAAAATAGCACTGGCTTACAAACATGGTTTTCCTGAATTCCTAGTCTATCCAAAAAAAAAAAAAAAAAGAAGAAAGAAAGAAAAAAGAAAAAGAAGTAGTAGAAAGAAAGAAAGAAAGAAAGAAAAAGAAAAACACAAAACTATTTGCTTCTTGGAGATCTGAGTAAACAAAGATTTGTCATTCACACACCACCCCCAAACCCGGAAATCATGATCCACACAGAAATTAAGAAAGGCAAGACTCACACGGCACCATCAGAACAGAAGGCAGCCATTCTAACATAGCATTTAGAGATGGTGGGATGATCAAAACACTTGCCAATGCTGCAGAACCTCCTGCTTTAGCATGTTTCAGAGTATCTAACAGACCCTCAGTTACAAACATGGAAAGAGTTCCTAGTGATGGATTTTTCCAATCCAGAAAGATCATCTTCTGAGACATATCCAGTATGTCAGTGGTCTCCCTTATTTAGGTTAAGAAACATTAAGGTTAGGGCACCTGGGTGGTTCATTTGGTTAAGCCACTGCCTTCAGCTCAGGTCATGATCCCGGAGTCCCAGGATTGAGTCCGGCATCGGGCTCCCCAGCTCCACCGGGAATCTGCTTCTCCCTCTGACCTCCTCCCTCTCTCATGCTCTCTCTCACTCTCTCTCCCTCACTTTCCCTCTCTCAAATAAATAAATAAAATCTTTAAAAATTTAAAAAAAAAAGCATTAAGGTTAGCAATTATTTCTTCAATGAAATAAGAAAAAAATATAGAAAGACCCATTATTGATTTGTGAAGCTGGCAAGGGCTGAACATGTTAAATGCATATATTGTGTAATCACCATGACTGTTCCATGAAATAGATATTAATTATCACCATTTGATGGTTGTGGAAATTAAGGCACAAAGAAGTTGAATGATTCACTAAGAGATGCACACTTAATTACTAATAACACTAATTCCTAACCTTCCATTCCTGTTCCTAGTCTACTTGATGTAACTTCCTCCATCATTCCTGCTGTAAGGATTTGTAGAACATGGGATACATGCCAGTTACCCTGTATATGCTGGGGGTAAAGAAACAAAACAATGAGATCCTTGCTATGATGAAGCTTACATTCTAGTAGAGGCACAAGTCAGACAAAATACATAAGTAATATCTCAGAGTGATACATACTATAAAGTAAATAAAACAGGTGACAGGATAGAAGAAAGTATGGTTGTGCATGAGTGGGGATGGGAAACATGACAGTTTTAAATGGGAGCAGAGTCTAGGACGCTCTAAGATAAGGAAGAGTCTGCAAGGCAGGAAGGGTAGCATTTTCAAAGGCTTTGAAGTGTGAATAACACTGTACTAGGCAAAGAAATGCCAGCTGCTATAATGAACACCCCCTAAACCTTCAGTAACTTAATACACTAAGTTTTATTTGTGTTAACCTCCACTGCAGATGTTATTGGTTGGTGGACAGACTTCCCCCACGTGGTGATCCAGGGACCAGATTCCTTCCACTTTGCAGTTTTGCCATTGCGGAGGCCTGCGGAATACTCTGTGTCCAGAGAGGGGAGGCAGAAGACTTACTTTCTAACACAACCCAGGAAATACCATGTCATGGGTGAAAATCAGTCTCTTGGGTGCAGAGCAAGCTGAGCACCACAGACCTAAGAACAATCTTGCAATCATGGGCAGAAAGGCATGCATTCTGCTGTGAGGGGCCTCTGGCTCAGAAATGAATGTTTGTTTTTAATTTGACAGAGATCACAAGTAGGCAGAGAGGCAGGCAGAGGGGGGTGGGGGGAAGCAGGCTCCCCGCTGAGCAGACAGCCCGATGCGGCGCTCAATCCCAGGACCCTGGGACCATGACCTGAGCTGAAGGCAGAGGCTTTAACCCACTGAGCCACCCAGGCGCCCCCAGAAATGGATGTTTTAAGGAAGAGTAAGAAGCCGATGTGGCTTTAACACTGTGACCCTAGAAAACAGTAGTAAGAAAGAGTCGAAAATAAAAGAGACAGCAGGTAATGTAGGGCCTGGTAGGGTATAGTAAAGCATTTGGTAGTATGTTAAATGTGATAGGAAGACCATGGAAGTTTTAAGTAAATTACAGTCACGATATCCTTCATGTCTCCAGACACTCAATCTGGCTTCTACCTAGAGAACATAACCTGTGGTAGGGCAAGAGCAGAGAAACTAACTAGAAGACTCCCACGATCAATCAGGTAAGAGATGATGGCGCTCAGGACCCACCATGGGGGAGTTAAGAAGTGGTCAACACAGGGTCTATTTTGAAGGTAGAGTTACAGGCTGTAGTGATGTGAGTGGCGAGTGAATGGCAGGCATCAGGATGGCTAATCAATTTTTCGCAGTGGTCCAACTACGTGACAACTCCCCCAAGTTGGATTAAGCATGTCTCTGCTGCAGCGTATGTAGGCCCTCAGCTGGATGACTACAGACTGGTGGGGAAGGGGCTTATCTGAAGTCTTGTTTGTTCACATCTATAGCAGCTGACGCTTGCTTGAGGTGGGCACTTCACTGCCGCTCCCTGCCAGCCATCCAGAGGTTCTCTACCTGTAGGTAGAATGTGGTGGATGGTCTGCCCCAGAGCAAGCATCCCAAAAGAGAGAACCAAAGGGAAGCTGTTTTGACTTTTTTGCTAGCCTCTGAGATAGCTAAATTCATGTTCACGGTATTCTACTTGTGGGGACAGTCATAAGCACCCACAAAATCTTAAGTAGAAAGAATACAGACCCCATCTCTCATGGGAGGCATGCCAAAACCATATTATAAAAAAACATGTGGGGTGAGGGATTTTTGTTCCCGTTATTTAGAGAAATACAATCTGCCACCTCCAAGCAACAGGATAAAGGGAGTCATTAATTATGATAGGGAAGACTGAATGATGATCAGGTGTTTCTGGGTGAAGGACTCAAAATTCTGTTCCGGATATATAAAGCTTAAGGTGCCTATTACACATCTAATTAGAGATACAGAGTGAGCAGTTGGATAAATGAGTCTGGAGTTTATTGGAGAAGTGAGAGCCAAAGAAACATATTTTGATTTTATCAGCATGGAGAGGATATTAAAGTCATGAATCTCACGAGATTGCCCAGAAAAAAAGTTTATGTGGAAAAGAGAAGGAGAATTTAGCACTGAGCTCAGGAGCACTCAACCCCCAAAAGCATCAACTTTTACTTTGCCATGACTTTGAGATTTCTACCTATTCTTTAGGTTCTAGGTAGGTACTTAGATACATTCAAAGAATAAGATATTGGCAATGAAACAAAGCTAAAATGACTTTTAAGCCTATTTTGCCCCAGGTCGAGATATTTAGGATTTCTGTGGAATTCTTATAACCTGATCGGTTTTCATCAGAATCATTCACAAAATAATGAAAGATGGGAATAAAACAAATGGCCACTAGTGTTTCCGTACAAGTGGTCTACAACTCTGTCTCCCCAGAGGAAGCTCTTCCTGACAGACTTCAAACTGGGAGGTTGGCTCATTCTGTTTCTACAGGAACTTTCAGCCTTCAGATTCAATGGGAACACTGGGTCTGCAGATCTGGGGCTTGCCAGCCTCTATAACTTCAAAAGCCAATTCCTTATGATAAATCTCTCTTCTTCTCCTTCTCTCTCTCTCTCTCTCACTCTCTCTCTCTCTCACCTTCACACAGGTTCTGTTTCTCCAGAGAACCCCAACACAGGTGTTTGATTTTAGTTATATTTTTTCATGAGCACAACCCACGCCAGTTCAGTAATCTGAATCCTTACACAAATAACACGTGAAATTAGATCAAGCCAATCAATACTGTACAAAGACCTGGATGACAGTTAGGTATTCTGGGGAGCAGCTGCTGACTCGAGTGCAGCCATGGATGGTGTGATTCTGCCAGGTCAAGTGGATAAGCATCCCTGCTTTTGAAATGGTTGCTCCTCCTTTCCTGAAGGATGGCATACATGGCATACACACATGTTGACTTTCGCCAACCTACCTAGAACAAACATCTCCAAAGTCTTCACCCTTGTTTAGAATGGCCTTACTCACATTCCTTCTTTGGGGAATGCAGATGGTTTTATTTTTCATTCTCAGTGTACTAGATGATTGTTTTAATCGTACACCTATTTGAAGCCAATCCCCAAACACAGCAGGAAATAGTGGGGTTCAAACCAAAAAAAAAAAAAAAAAAAAAAGGAGAGAGAAAGTGCTTGAGCTCAGCTTGTTTTCTTGTAATTTTTTGTTCATTTGTTTCGGAAGAATCCAGGGAACTTGCTTGGGAAATGGGTGTATTGATCTAATGGCTGAGTCACTTGAGGGTGATTTTATAAGTATCTAGAGCATGAATATAATCAAAGGAAGAAAACACTTAAATTCTCTAAGATAAAAAAAAAAATAGGACATTAAACATAAAGTATAAATTTTTGGAAGTGTCTTATCTGCCCATATTCAAAAGGCTCCAGATAATAAAAAGAAAATGTCTGTCAGTCCCAGCACAGAAAAATAGTCAGACATTAGTAGCAAATGACTCCCACCCATAACTGGAGAGCTTCCTGAATTAACTGTACCTACCACTTCAGTTCTTCTCCAGCCTTCCTTCCACAATAAATATGTATCCAGAATGTTCCCCTGTTCCTTATTTTTTGAAGCATATTTAAATAGATAGGAATTTCCCGACTCCTTGGTATCAGCCTATTATTCCAAAAGATGTGAAAAAGGGAATAATATATTAATTTAGGATTTTATAACTTTCAGGTTGATCTGGAAACGCAGCAAAGAATAATGTTCATTATCTAATTTCAAGTCTAATTCAATATATCTGACTGCCCAAATATTCAGATTAAAAAGTTGAAAAGCACTTTATCGTTTTAGCAAAAATGTTAAGTTTTAATGAGTCAGCCTCTTCCTGCTTAGAAAACATAAGCCATAAACAAAGACAGGATGAAAAATGTTCTGCTTTCATTTTAGAAAAATCAAAGAAATTTAAAACTGGAGTCTGTAAGAAAGCAGAAAACTCTGATGATATGTCTTATTCTCAGAGCCTCCCAAGTAAGAGCAGAATGAAACTGTGCCATTTTATGTTTGTTATAAACAGTGTCATAATATCAGAAAGGCAATGACTCATATTCTGGGAAGGAGGGCAAGGACTCTGTGGCAGGGAATATTTAAATGTCTTGTAACTTGATATTTTATCAATCCCTCTGTTTTCTTGGGTTACAAACCAACACAGAGAAAGAGATGGACTTGGTGATCCAAATGGTTGGAAGGTAATAGATTAAGGTCCTTTTCTGAGCCCCAGAGACTGCTGAATAGACAGCAATTACAGAAAAGACAGCTCTGTTGGGAATCAGGTGGTAAGATTCCCTGGCAGGTGTGAGGTTTCATTCCCTTGGAGGTAAAACAATTAAAAACACTGGAGAAGGAGCAAGAGACAAACCAAAGCCAACTCTGGAAGGCATATTCCTCTCCTAAGCTTCCCGCCCAAGGAAAGGGATGGGAGGCTCAAGACTCAGACTTGTACAGTTTGGGAGGATCTTTCAGAATGGAGACCAGCCACTGGTTCTGACCTGGAGATGCACTGAGCCACAGGCTTGGCATTTCCCACTGCTCCTGAAGTTAACAAGGACCACTTTAGAGAGAGATGAGCTGGCTAGCAGTGTAGCAGAGAGGGAAAGGGAGAAGGAGAGGAGGGAAGGGAAGGGAAGGGAAGGGAAGGGAAGAGAAGAGAAGAGAAGAGAAGGAAAAGGAAAAGGGAAGGAAGGGAAAAGGAAAAGAAAAGAAAAAAGAAAAAGGAAAGGAAAGGAAAAAAAAAATAGAATCTAAAAATCCCATACCCGGGTCCCACAATCGCAGGTGTGGAGGGCATATGGAACTACAGGGACAGACAAGCTGGGCTGCTGCCAATGGAGCTAAAAAGGCAAGCGGATCAGAGAAACATTAGCCTAAACAGCTGGAAGGACAGGTAAACCCCTCCGGATTGAACCACTCATCAGTGGGACCAACTAGGTATAGACTTGTGGAGCTGACTCCACAATGTAGATCACCAGTGACCTCAGCCAAACCCTGCATGAGCAGTCCCAGAAAGAGATGTCTGTTTTCTTCTATCTCTTCCTGAATCTGTTTATACAGTAACAAAGAAAGGGAGATTCCTTCCCTCCCAACCTCTGTGAGTTTCTCCCACTAGGCCTCTGTTTCTGTCTCTGATTCACACACACACACACACACACACACACACCCCTCCAGTATTCAGAGTGATACCATCACAAATTTAGACAGCTGAGAGAAGGGAGAAAGGATTACTCAACTACAGGTTTAAATTTTAAAGGCCAGGACAAAAGTATAATAACTGGCACACTTTTTAAATAATCCAAGGGACCTAAAATGTTAAGAATTCTGTGATACCACAAGAGAAGCTTGTTGTCACAGGCAGGATGAAACAGAGACATTTCAAGCTCATCTCCCTGAAGGTCGGGGCTCCTCAATGAGCAGCATACAACTGAACAAAATAACCCAAATTCATATATTCCAGGAGCAGTTAATTCTGCAGGTGTCCGTGGGGGTGTTGGTTGCACTGGCTGGGAAAAGTCTCTGCGTGTGTACCAGACCAGCAGTGGGAGTTTCCAGGATGTGAAACGCTAATTGCGAAGATTATTTTTAAACTCTCAACAAGCAAGAGGTGCTTCAGTCCCAATCCACATCTAATTTGCTTCTATTTTTTGGTTCCCAGTCTGGAGGAGGGGAAATGGCTGCAAACCCGGAACAATCTCACAGGGAGAGGAGAGGACAGACAACAGCTGTTCAAGCGCTCAAACTCCTCTCAGTCCTGCCCAAGCAAACCGCCTCTGGAAGAGAAGACAATTGCTCTGGCCCTTCCTGATCAATACAGACCTGAACGGTGGCACGAGTCTCCCACTTCCGGAGATCAAAAACCTTCACCAGAGGGAAAAGTTCAGGAACCGCGCGACAAGCTGCGTATGACTTGGTCACATAAATACAATAAATGGCGATATTCTGACCTGCCGAAACCTCCCAATGATCAGTTTCAGAGAAGCAACTGTTCAGGGTGCATCCACATTAGCAGCAGCAAGCACAAAACAGCACTTTTCAATTTTTTTTTTTTTTTCCTCAAGGGCAACACTGTGATTTTTAAAAATTTCAGACACGAAAGTTACCCGTTTATGTAATAGTAGATATCCAAATAAAAGCACATACCAATCAGAAATACGTTAGCAAAAGATGAAGACTGATTTCTGAATGAATCATTCTTTCCGTGAAGTATTTCATTTTATAGTGCTGCTGCAAGACAGCAAAGTAGGAAATTTAATAATGGTCTCTTGTTATTTTGTTCCTCAAGAACATGCCAGTGAATAAAATGAAATACTTTCCAGATAAAACAGAAATGCTGAGCAACTCATGATATGCATAAATATACAAAATCAAGCTGAAGGCAGCAGTTACGTTCCTGTAGATGATGCTTTCCCTGGCTTGATGCACTCCGACTGGCCCACAAATCAGCAGAGGCTTCATTTGGATCCAAGCAAGTTTTTGCAGCATGAAGGGTAGAAAGAATATAGGCCTGGGTGCAAATAAATCCTTGCTCTCCCACTCACCCCTGTTTGGCCTTTGGTGATTTTCTTGACCTCTCCAAGCCAGACTTGCTTCATCTGTAAAGTGGAGATCCTGACAATATCCTAGGAGATAATATCCCACAGGGTACCTACCACCCATGAGCAAGGCTGACATGACGGGAGCTGTCATTTCCTTCCATGCAAGCCACCTTCCCCTTCCTTTCCCCTAACACTGACTTTCTCTAAAACTAACCTGCACACCGAGGGTTAGATATGAGCGTGGTCATAGGCAGAGTGGAAGGGTAAAAGCAGAAAAGCCAAATCTCATTGAACAAAAAGGGTGGGACCCTTTTCGTGGACAAGAACATTTGGAATATTAGTCATTTCAGCGGTCCCCAGGAACTACTGGAAACCTGGCACAGTAGGACCTCTTCGCAAACCATATATGCCTGAAGAGCTGGACCTGGAACAGGGCTTCTGCTCAGGTTTTGGGTCCCCTGAGAAACTAAGGCAGTGGTGATGTGGTCTTTAGGTTGCCCTGGCTGGGTCTGCTGGGATTTGATATGAATCACAAAAATCTGACTGGCAAAGGTAAGTGCAATTAATACCAGAGCTCCCAGGAAATAGGGTAGCAAGATTTTCTGTAGTAACGCTTTTGAATTCATGAAAATTTTTTTCACGTAAGGACCAAGGACTTTAATGTATCTGAATATCTCCACAAATGAAAGAGAATATTAATTCAACCTGCTGGCACCCTAGGGACATAGGGAACAGGCATTTAATAAATAGCAATTTCTTGAGGCCCGAATGTGAGGTCTCTAATATCTTCTTAACACCGATTTTTCACATGCTGCTGGTGCTCTAAACCTTAAGTGCCAAATGTGGAAAATGATGTCATACCATAATCATCAGGTTCTCCTTGGCCAGACTTAAGTTCCCTTCTGGAATAGCCTTAAACCCTTAGACATACCACACGGAGAGCATCAGCATGCCAATATGACAACCTGACCATGAGATAGGTCCCAGGATGACCTAAAGAGAAGGTACTTAAGGAGCAGGATTGACCATATAAAAAGGCAACAACGGCCTTGCCCTTAGGCAAGTGAAATTTATACCACTGTGGGTTATAAAGACCAGAAGGACCCATAAGGATTATCCCCTTGTTCCACCCAGATGCAGTAAAGATTTAACCTTGCACAAAATGAGATCTGGACTTTGCCCTCGGCTTTCTGGAAATGATCTCTAAGCCCTTGTCATACCATAGCTGACAAGAGTGTCTCTGTTGACCTGTGGACTTTGGGTCACATTTGATAGTCTAACAATGTGGCTTAGAGTAAGGTAGGTCATGTGGTATCAGTTCAACTTCCTGAAATCATGAACAGTCAACCATGTTTCCCATGTCCATGGAAGAAGACAAATGGAAGCTGTGTGATATGCCTCTACCCCTGGCTGATTTTATTCTCCATCTTTGGCTGGTCATAAACCATAACCATGATGGCTTTGAGTTCTAAAAGTCCTTCTTGTGCATTATTGAACCTAATAGTGATCTTTGACATCCCTGAATTTGCAGGTGCTGTGAGACCCCCAAACCTGAAACTAGCATTACAAGTGAGAGCAGTCTTATAGACTGTCCCCCTAACTTCACACTTCGAGAAAACTGAGGTTGATAAAAGTGAAGTTGCATCCCTAATGAATACTGGTGTTAGGAGTTTACTCGGCCTTTTCTTTCCACCTCCAGTGTCTTCCCATGTCTGTTCCAGCAAGCAGCACATGTCTCTCAGTCCAGCAAAACACACGGTGTTCCTGCAGAAAAGGCCACATGGCAAACAAGATTCCTTCATTCAGATGTAAAGGAAATAATCTCCAAACTGACTAGGTGTGGTAAAATCCCCACACAGTCAGAATTGTTGGCTTGGGTAGGAAGGGTATGATCTCGAGAAAATTAAACTACAGACTCTCTTCCTTTCTATAAAATCTATGTATGTTTTCCTAGAGTCTCAGGGTTTCAGAAGCACCAAAAAAACAAAAAAACAAAACAAAAAAATACCCACAAACAATAATAGCAACTTTCAAGTACACTGTAGGTTCTAGAAGAAAGGAGAAGTACCCAGCATATGTAATACAAACAGGTTATAGGAAGCCTCGGTCTGAGACCCAGATGTGCAGACACAATGATCAGAGTTCAGAATATACGGCTCTCACACCAGGAGCATTTACTACATGCCAAGCATTCTTTACTCTGCAAGGGAGGCACTAATAATGTTATTCTTAAAATGAAAACACTCAGAAAAGTTAAGTAAATCCCTTAACATTATCAACCAAATACAACACAGATAAGAAGTTCAGTTCCAAAACACCTAAATCTGGGGCACCTGAGTCTCTCATCGAGATGTCTGTTATGTGCAACCTCACAGGCCATCCCTGGCATGACAGAGTGCTTTGGTCCCTCTCAGGGCTCCCACCACATCAGCCACTATTTCAACCATCAGTGATTGGACTGGGTCATACCCTTTGCCGTGTGCAAATAAAGAAAATTTTGATATACTGCCATATTGGGCTCTGCTAACCTAGGAACATGACCTACTAGGAAAAGAAAACACATATTCATAAAAATGTGTCTATTCTGGTATCTCAGGGTGAACTTGCGAGCACGAAGACATTAAATAGTGAGACCACTGTAATGCCACAGTGCACAATGGGTGAAGTCCAGTAGGCACAATGATGCCCTGCTATTTGCAAACAGAACATCCATACATGGAACTTCTATTCACTGACAAGAAGTCCCACCCTGAAAACTCTCTTTGGTTAATGTTAGGAGTTGAATTCTTCCCCCCCCCCCCACCAAAAAAATAAATTCAAATCTTAATCCCTCAAACCTTAGGATGTGACCGTATTTGCAAATAAAATCTTTAGAGATCTAAGAGAATTAAAATGAGGTAATCAAAGTGGGCCCAATTCCAAGAAGAGTAGTGTTCTTACAAAAGAGGAAGGAAGTCTGTTGACATAAAAAGAGGGAAGATGATGTGAAGAGACATGGGGAGAATGTCCTGTGAAGACAGAGGCAGAGATTAGGATTATGCTCCCAATAACCAAGGTCTGAGATTACCAGAATTAGAAGAGTCAAGGAAGGCTCCTTCTCCTATTGGTTTCTAAGGGAATATGTCCCTACCAATATGTTGGTCTTAGATTTGTGGCCTCCAGAACTTTCCACTGTTCTAAGCCACCCAGATTGTGTTTTTTTTATATGGCAGCCCTAAGGAACTAACAAAGTAAGAGATTAGGTTTGGGGAAGATGGTACCACTAAGTGGGATCTCATTCCTAAGCAAGAACCTATGTTCCATATTCAGATTCTTGAACTACAAAAATCTTTTCCAAGCATAAATCCAAGTTCATAAACAGGTTTTCTCCAAGCATGAGAAAGTCATGGTCATTAGCAGATTTAAGCACATGATAGATAATTCATTAATTCACAAAATATTTTCTTTTTATGAATGTGTTAGCCAGGGAGCATAATCCGATGGTTTAAGCTACATACGCTATCCTTTGCTAACACATACACATGCAATTCCTTCTTATAATCACGTTACAGAAAACCAAAAACTGACCTCCCAGTGTGTGGAACACCCTTTCCCCATCTGCACAGTATTTGGTCTATCAGGTCTCACAGGATGCTCAAAGCCCTCCAGGGCAAGTAAGTGCAGATAAAGCACTTTTTCCACTTGGGTTGCACTGGGAGGTTTAAGCTACAAAGAAAGAACAATTACTTTAACATAAACATACAGACAAAAGAGTGTTCCTTTTCTCATTCCCAATAAAAATGCCATCTGTATTAGTTTGCCAGGGCCATAGCTACAAAGTATAGTTGACTGGATGGTCTAAACAACATGATCTTATTCTCCCACAGTTCTGGAGGCTAGATGTCTGAGATCAAGGTATTGGCAGGCTTGGTTCCTTCTGGGGCTGTGAGGGACAATCTGTCTATGCCTCTCTCCTAGCTTCCGGTGGTTGCTGGCAATTTGGTGTTACTTGGCTTGTAGATAGAGTAACCTGATCTCAAGCTTCTTGACATGATATATTCCCAGTGTGCGTGTCTGTGTCAAATTTCCCATTTTATAAGGACACCTGTCCTGTTGGATTAGGGGTCCAACCTACTCCTGTATGACTTCATTGTATGTTAACTGATTACACTTGTAACAACCCTGTTTCCAAATAAGGTCATATTATGGGATTAGATAATCAACTTATAAATTGTCAAGGAAGAGGGCAGCCCAAGTCAACCCATAACAACATCCCCCATCGCATGACTAAGTGAAAGTTTGCCTTATTTAACTATATTACATAAGGACTTTAAAGTACAATATTCTTGTTTTTTTACAGAGAAAAAAAAAATTACATGTTCTATAAAACACCAATGGCTCAATTTCCAGAATACACTTATAGACAAAAATCACAGTTTAGAACATGGAGACAGAGATAAATGTAACTCAGCATTGCTATTGGTTAAAGGTTCTATACCTTTATTCTTATTCATTCAGTGGAACAACTGATTAATATTAAGATAGAGCTTAGAGGAGATTTATTTTTTTTTTCAAGATTTTATTTATTTATTTGAGAGATAGAGAATGAGAGTACAAGCAGGGGAAGTGGCAGAGGGAGGAGAAGCAGACTCCCCACTGAGCTGGGAGCTTGACGTGGGGCTCAATCCCAGGACCCTGGGATCATGACCTGAGCTGAAGGCAGACGCTTAACTGACTGTGCCTCTAGAGATTTAAAAAATTAAAAAATAAAAGAAGAAAGGTAAAGATGACACCATCCAGAACTTCCAGAAATTAAAATCAAATTATGGAGACAAACGGAACACTGAACAGGAAACAATATAAGGCCCAATAGGACTGTGTTAAATGAGATATTCAGACAATGACTAAAACATTAACTCAGGAAGACACAGATCACAGATAAGTGGGTGAGCCACAGAAGGTTGATCTGAAGAGGATAAGATTGAATTGGCCATAAGTCTGGGTGGTCTGGGAACAGGAAGGGGACAGATGATCCCAGTGGTGGGTCTGACCTGAGTCCAGAGACAACAGGAATGGAGCCGCAGGTGGTGCTGGGAAGTGGTGAGTGAGTCTCTGGGAACAGCAGGACAAGTCAGACCCCAAAGGTCCACATCATGCCAGACCCGGGGTTTTGCCTTTAGATCACAGTACTCATAGTAAGTATACTTCTGCAGCTTTTGAAAATGTGTTCTGAGTGCTTTAATAGAATGTATAATATCCATTTGTGACTTACAGCTCAAGATGTGTAGAACCTTCATTCATATTATTCAAACTGACTCTCTATGATTCACTGTCACTTTTTATTTCAGTCTATGCAAGTCCAACATGAAACTGTTGGTTGTTGTTTGTTTTTTGTTTTTTTTTTTTTTTAGGTTTTTATAAATTCCAGTTAGTTAACATACAGTGTGATATTGGTTTCAGGAGTGCACTACAGTGATTCAGTACTTTACTGTAATGAATACAATACAATATAATACAATGTAATACAATACAATACCCTGTGCTCATGAAGACAAGTGCATTCCTTGATTCCCACCACCTGTTTCATCCATCCCCCCACCCGGAAACTCTATCTGTTGACTCCCATTAAAAGGAGAGGTATTTATACTTTGATTTTCCCAGAACCTTACTAACTTCTACAAATCATCCAGTTTTGTAACCACATTTCCAATCATTATCTTTAAGTTCAACAGTTTTCAAACAATATTTTCCTTCCACTTACAGTGAAATTTCCATTT
Organism: Enhydra lutris kenyoni; assembly: GCF_002288905.1. Taxonomy (NCBI): domain Eukaryota; kingdom Metazoa; phylum Chordata; class Mammalia; order Carnivora; family Mustelidae; genus Enhydra; species Enhydra lutris. Next base: position 34,113,221 of record NW_019154096.1, on the reverse strand, counting down.
CTAGCACTTAATTTTTATTCACCACCTTTTTTTCTGGAAGTCACATTATGCTTCTCTTTACTCTTACAAGAAAAGGATACAGTGGTCTATTTCTTGAAAGGCACATTATGTGATTTTTTTTTTTTAATTCTCTTGTCACTATACAATTACTTTCTAAAGTTCGTTTTAGTTTATCCCTAATGCATCACAAGTGTACTCTTCCTCTAAACATGTAAGTTGATGGTACACTGCAGCTCTTTTTGGACGAGAGATCCTAGGATGTCTTTCTTGTCTGAAGTTTGTCCTTAAGCATGGTATGTGGATTTCTTTATCTCTGCTTACCCACTTCAACAGGAGTGGTTGTTGAATCCTCTTCTTAGATCTGGAGTTAAAAGCAAGTAGATGCCACAGACTGTGTCTGAGGAACAGAAGTCATTCATCCACTGTGGCTCTGCTGGGCTGAGGTGGGAGCTCCTCCTTCCCACTGCCATCTACTGCTCGAGAACATGACCATGACCATGTCTACATGCCCATACCCGCACCCCGGCTCTTCTTGGCTGAGCCCAAATCTGAGGAGATTCTACCCTCCCTAGTATGCTACATCACCATTAGTTCCCTCTTCAGGGCACCTGCTTGAATCAGGAAGGTGCAATCTGGGAATGAATGCAAGGGGGAAAAAATCATCATTGGCAGATGAATACCACATTAAGCCTATAGTTTAAAAAAAAAAAAAGATAAATAAATAAATAGATAAGGTAACAGAGAGATGTTTAGATGGTTATCAATGTTTCGATGTTTTCTAGTTGGTGAAGTTTTGGCCCCTGAACAAAAAGCAGTAAACAATAATAATGGCTTGAAATTTTTTTCTTCCTTTTTCCGAAAACTTTTCTCCACTTTCCGGTTCATGTCAAGGTTAAGTCACTTTCATTTATTCTCAATCCAGGGCAGACCTGCTTTTCACATCGCAGACGCAGGCAGAACCTTGCTTGCTGGGATGATAGAAAGGATATGGCAATTGTAAGGGCTCCGCTTTTTCTCAGTCTTTTTTAGTGGGCATTTTGGTGGGAAATTGGAAGAGACTATTTTAAGAGATGCTCTCCAGGAGTACAGATAAATAGAAAGGCAGAAGTTTTTAAGGAAGGCACACACTAGCCAAAAATTTAATGAAATTAATTCTATAATCAATGACATAAGAAGTAGGAAGTAGAAAATATGTCCAAGGGATTAGGAAAATGATGTTACAAGGAAAACATAGAAAGTGGATGTTACAGGGAAAAAACATGTACTAGCAAATACAAAACCGTTCTTATCTCGAAGAATCTAATTTTAACATTTTAAAAACTGATGATGGATATTAATGTCTGTGGCTTCTTTAGTTATTCATCCTCAAAAGACTAGTCACAAAATCATGTGTATTACTTCTATTTGATAATTATATCATAAACAAACTCATCATGAATTGGCTGTCTGGATACAGCTCCTGCTGGCCTCCAGATTCTTACGTGTTGGTATACTAAAGGGATTCACTTAGTACATATATATAAGGCACCCCAATGGAATTAACAAAAATGCAAGCTGATTGAGAGATTAAAACAAGATGGGTAGGTTTGGGGCACCTGGGTGGCTCAGTGGGTTAAAGCCTCTGCCTTCGGCTCAGGTCATGATCCCGGGGTCCTGGGATTGAGCCCCACATCAGGCTCTCTGCTCAGCAGGGAGCCTGCTTCCCTTCCTCTCTCTGCCTGCCTCTCTGCCTACTTGTGATCGCTGTCTGTCAAATAAGTAAATAAAATCTTTTTAAAAAGTGTAAAAAATTAATTAATTAATTAAAAATTTTAAAAAAAATAGATGGGTAGGTTGGTACTGACTCAGTAGAGAGTTTGGCAACTGGAGCCATCGTTGTCTTCACAACTTGAAGCATAAATCTACTTAAAGATATATCCCAAGTTTGTATAAGAAAAAAATGGAATTTTCAAGGAAAACGATGGTAGTCATGGGCTCGATAACAGTTGTTTTCTCCACCTAATTATAGAGGGGGTGTATTATTTTGGAAGCAACCTTATGTTTATTTAAAACTTAAGGAGAGAGTTGGTGTAATGAGCCCCACTCATAGCAACAGCTGAGGACTATACATCTTTTCAGAAAAGGAGTAGCATCTGTAGTGTATAATGTGCCTGTTCTGCTGGCTCATGCATTCCGCTCCTTTCTTCCAAGAATGGGTTCACAATGGAGTACTGAAACCCAACCATGTTTCTAAGATGTAAAGGAAACAGCACAAACATCTTTGGTGTCCCAGAAAATTTCAATCCTGGGTCAGAGTCTTTACTTTGTAAACTAATCTCAGAGAAATCCTATCCTCTGAATTATTCATTTGCGCAAAGGTAAATCTTCCTCCACTAAGCATATATTTTAAAGTACAGGAATAGCTCACGAACGTTCAGGTCTACAAAGAGGGAAGAGCCACACTTTGATGAAATGACTTCTGAAGTGTGGCCTTCTCTTCCATTGGAGGAAAGTTGAAAAGCAGCATGATTTAGGGCAGTGGTTGATTTTGCCTTAGAGCCATTTCTTTTTCTTTCTTGCTTCCTTTTTTAAGAGAAAAGCTAATGCAGAAGCCCAATATCTAATATATATACATATATATCTCAAAGCCAAATTCTGTGGTTGAAAGATGTTGGATATCCCAGACTCTGGCCCACAAAATGCCTGTTCACCTACCTCCTCAAACCCTAGGAACACATCCTGCATTAATCCTGTGATGTTCCTCCAGAATGCCACAGAAGTGCAAAGTATACTGCGAGAAAACTGGACACACTGGTGGGACAAGCTGGGTCCATTACATACTGTTGCAACTTCTCTACAGCCTATTTTTCCCTCTCCTTTAAGTTATAAAAATTTCAGTGTAAATAAATATGATAATTTTTAAATGGCCTACATAAGAAAGACTCAATCTATTTTTTATGCCATTCCTCCAATCGTGTAACCAGAATTTCCTTACACATTTATAGTTTTCAACCACAGTATTTCTTCTAAAATTATATATGCAGGGACAGCTAGCTGGCTCAGTGGATTAAGCGTCTGTCTTCAGTTCAGGTCATGATCCTGGAGTCCCCGATGGAGCCCCACATCTGGCTCCCTGCTCAGTGGGGAATCTGGTTCTCCCTGTCTACCCCTCCCCTGACTCATGCTCTCTCTCTCGCTCACTCTCTCCCTCTCTCTCAAATAAATAAGTATATAAAATATTTTAAAAAATAAAATTATATATGCATGTACAAAGTAATGCAAGTTTCCCAGAATATTCACCCCTTCCCCAAATCAAAAATGCAAATTCAAGTTAGGAACCAAACTATAAAGTTATCTTACTGAAATTTACTTTAATCTTACCTATCATCAATTTTTAGTGATGGAGAAATAATTTATAAGCAGTTTTCACTGGTGAGATTCAACGACATAAATGCGTAGTGTCTCCCAAAAGACTACCTTCCTATTTCATTTCTCTGGTAGTCACAAGTAAAAATTATAAAGTGGGGTGGTAAAATCTAAAAATAGAACCGTCTCTTGTGCATGCTGTTAATAGGGTATGTAACAACATGGGTGGAAGTAATTTGGTATTGTATACCTTTTTCATCTTGGATTCCCTGCAGTATCATTTTAAACTTTTAAAGCTTCATTTTATTTTTACTGTGCTTCTTAGAGAATACATAATAAGGCAAGAATTATATATCTATTGTAACTTCATAAATGAGAAGGTAAAGCTCATATATCACAGACACACAGGGAGGGTTTCAGAGTTTCTTTCATTAATAAAATGAGAAGCCTCATCAGAATTAAGATGTTCTAAGATATAGAGTCAGTACCTTAAAATAGTAGATTCTGATCTAATATTTGGGGGTCTGCTATATGTCCTCCAGTATCCACTGCCCAGCTTTATCATAATCATAGAACTGTCACTTTTAGGTATGCACATGGACAATCAGGACTGGACTACATTTTCAAGCCTTCTTTGCAGCTAGGCATGACCAAGGACATCCAATGAGATTAACTCAATATACTGCAAGCAGCTTCTGGGAATACTATCGAAAAGAAAATTTAAGAATAATGAAACAGAAGATCAGTAAGAAAACTGAGGTCTTGAACAACACTAGAGACCAATTAGACCTAACAGAATATACAGAACAACTACTCCAACCAACAGTAGCTGAATACACAGTCTTCTCAAATGGACACGAGACATTCTCTAAGGTAGATTCATTGCTAAGTTACAAAACAGGTCTTCACAAATTTGAGAAAGTTAAAATTATACCACATATCTTTTTTGATCACAGTGCAATGACACTAGAAATCAATAGCAAAAAGAAAAATTTACAAATGAAATTTAAACAACAAGATTCCCAATAAGTCAAAAAAGACATCGCAAGGAATATTGAGAAATATATGAGACAAATGAAAATGAAAACACAAGATACAAATGCCTATATTAAAGTAAAGGAAAGATCAGGGTAACCGGGTGGCTGTCAATTTCTTGGTTTTAGTTCAGATCACGATCTCACGGGTCATGGTATTAAATCCCAGGTCAGGTACCATGGTCAGTGGGGAGTCTGCTTCAGAACTATCTCTCTCCTTCTGCCCCTCCCCAGTACTTGCGCATGCTCTAGCTCTCTCTCTCAAAAAAAAAAAACTTTTAAAAATGAATAAAATAGAGATCTCAAAACAGTGACAAAACTTAATACTTCAAGGAACTAGAAAAAGAAGAATAAAGTAGATCCAAAGTTAGCAGAGGTAAAGAGATAATAAAGATTAGAGCAGAAATAAATGACCAAAAAATAGAAAACAATAATAAAATGAAGAGTTATGTGTTGAAAAGATAAACAAAATTGATGAACTTTTAGCAAGACTAAGAACACAGAAAGGAGACTCAAACATCAAAAATCAGAAATGAAAGAGGAGGGGCGCCTGGGTGGCTCAGTTGGTTAAGTGACTGCCTTCAGCTCAGGTCATGATCCCAGAGTCCTGGGATCGAGTTCCGCATCAGGTTCCCTGCTCCTCGGGGAGTCTGCTCTCTCTGACCTTCTCCCCTCTCATGCTCTCTCTCACTGTCTCTCTCTCAAATAAATAAATAAAATCTTTAAAAAAAGAAAAAGAAATGAAAGAGGAGACATTATAACTGATGCCACAGAAATAAAACAGATTATGCATCAACAATCTGGATAACCTAGAAGTAGATAAATTCCTAGAAATATACAACGTACTAAGACTGAATCATGAAGAAATAGAAAATCTGAACAGATCTGCAACTACTAAGGAGATTAAATCAGTAATCAAAAACCTCCCAACAAAGAAAACCACAGAACCAGAAGGCTTCACTAGAGAATTACACAAAACATTCCGAGAGGAATACATACTAATCCTTCTCAAACTCCTCCAAGAAATTAAGAGAGAATACTTCCAAAAATATGAAGAGGAACACTTCCAAACTCATTTTGTGAGGCCAACATTACCTAAAGAATAAAACGAGACAAAGATACTATTTTAAAAACCCTACAAATCAGTATCACTGATAAATATTGAAATAAAAATCCTCAACAAAATTAGCAGACTGAATTCAATACCACATTAAAAACACTATGCTCCATAACTGAGTTGGTTTATTTCTGCAATGCAAGGATGGTTTGAAATATGAAAAACAGTCAATGTAATACACATTTATAGAATTTAGCATAAAAACCATGTGATCATCTCAATTAAGACAGAAAAAGAATTTGACAAAATGCAACACCTTTTCATGATAAAAAAAAAATCAGCAAACTAGGAATAGAAGGAAATTACCTCAAAATGATAAAGGCCATATATGAAGAGACCATAGCTAACACCATACTCAATAATAAAAATCTGAAATCTTTTCCTCTAAGATCAGGCACAAGGCAAGGATGCCCACTCTAATCACTTCCATTCAATATAGTACTGGAAATCCTAGCCAGAGCAAATAAAAAGAAGAAAAAAAAAGGCATTCCAAATGGTAAGGAAGAGTAAAATTATTTCTTTTCACAGATGACAAGATCTTGTATGCATAAAACCCTAAAAGTTACATGCCTGTGCGCGCGCACACGCACACACTCACACACACCCATTAGAATTGATAAAGGAATTTGCAAAGTTGCAGTACACAAACTCCACATGCAAAAATCAGTTGCATTTTTTTTTTTTTTAATTTTTGTTTATTCATAAGAGACAGAAAGAAAGAGGGAGGCAGAGGCAAAGGGAGAGGCATTCTCCCGACAGAGCAGGGAGTCTGACAAGGGGCTTGATCCCAGGACCCTGGAATTATGACCCGAGCAGAAGACAGATGCTTAAGTGACTGAGCCACAATCAGTTGCATTTCAATACGTAAACACCAAACTACTAGAAAAGGAAACTAAGAAAACAACCCCATTTACAACAGCATCAAAAAGAAAAAAAAAAAAAAAAACAGTAATAAACTGAACGAGGGAGGCAAGAGTTTGTATACTGAAAACAGAAAAACACAATAAAAGAAACTCTTTAGTTTCTTTTAGATATAAATAAATGGAAAGACATCACATGTTCATAGATTGGAAGACTTAATATTGTTAAAATGTCCATACTACCCAAAGTGACCTACCTATTCAATATAATTCCTATCAAAAATCCAAATGGCTTTTTTTCTTTTGCAGAAATTAAAAAAAAAAAAAAAACTAAAATTCATATGAAATTTCAAAGGACCCTGAATAGCCAAAATAATCTTGAGAAAGGAAAATGTAGCTACAGGCCTCATATGTCCTGATTTCAAACATTTAAGAAGCTACAATGATCAAGAGTATGGTACTAGCATAAAACCAGGACAAACAAAATGGAATTCACAGTGCCTGGATAGACAAAATCTAACATATATATGCCTCTCTGAATGAGACTAATTGAGAAGCAAAGGAGGAATGCCCAGAACACAGGGCCTCCTTTGAAGTTTCTTGGTTGAAAGCAGCCAGATTCTCACTGTGGCTCAAGGTTCTCACCTAGGGAGTAAATGTTTAAATTTTAAAGAAAAACAGGCACCTGTGGTGGTCACGTATTTCACAAATTCCTTGCCTCCTTGCTCTTATTAAACGCTGCCACATATATTATTGTCCTGACCATTAAGGTTACATGCCCTTCCTTGTTTTCTTCTTGCGCGTGGTGTATTGATATGACCCCGATAAAAGTGGAGACAAATCTTCACTCGAGGCTCTTTGCCACTAGACCGTGTGGTCCCCAGGCCTCTCCTTTCTCCGGCTAAGGTGTCTGGAGTAAATCTTTTCATTCACCGCCTCGGGGTTTGCTGGCCAAACCTGACACAAAACAGTACAGAGACCCCAGAAATAAACACTTGCACATATAATCAAATGATCTTAGACAAGGGTGCCAAGGCTGTGCAGCGACAGAAAGAGAGTCTTTCTTCAATAAACGATGTTGGGCCAACTGGATATCCACATGCAAAAGAATGGAGTTGGATCCTTCCCTCAAATCCTATACAAAAATTAACTCAAGATGGATTAGAGACTTAAATATAAGTCCTGAAACTATAAAACTCCTAAAGGAAAACAGAAAAAAGCTTCATAACATTAGATTTGGCAACGTTTGGATATGACAGCAAAATACAACAGAAAATAAAGCGAGGACAATCAAACAGGAATGCATCAAATTTGAAAACTGCTGCACAGCAAAGGCAACAATCAACAGAGTGAAAAAGAAACCTGCAGGATGAGAGAAGATATGTATGAACGATCTATGAGATAAAGGGTTAATATCCAGAATTAAAGAATTCCTACCACCCAGCAACAAAAATCCCAAATAACCCAAATTTTAAATGGGCAAAGAACCTACATAGACATTTCTCCAAAAAAAATCTATATTAATATCCAACAAGCACATGAAAAGATGTTCTAACTCCAAGATACCTCTCCAGACCACCTCGCTCCATTTTCCCTCAGGAAGGTATTGTGTTGGACGCTCCATCACAGTTTTCAGTTCAGTGTTTCTTGAATGTTCCATATTCTTCCCTAACTCTGAGATGTCACCCAATTTGTTCTGAGTGGAATTATCTTCTCAATTTCTCTTCCTATTCAATGTTGAACCAATCTTTCAACACCTATTAACATGTCAGCATCAATTTCGAACTATTTTCAGGCCCCAGAGAGAATTATTCACTTTCTCCTCTGGGTTCCCTCTATTTTTTGTTTCATAGCACTTAACACAAGGGATGATAATTGATCTCCCTCCATCAATCTAAACCCACTTATACTGTGAACAAAGGGAGACATGATAACTGAAATAGCTCATTCCTGTGCAGATGTGAATACGGCCGTGAGTGAGACAGACCCAGTTCCTGCCCTCAGAGAGATGACGTTTTAATGGAGGAAATAATACCCACACGTGTTTATCTATACCAATGCACATATACATTGTGTGTTTATATATACACAGACATGACCTCATGCATATTAATATACAAATGAACAAATTCAGGTATTGAAAAGTGTTATAAAGAGAAGGCCAGGGGTGCCTGGGTGGCTCAGTGGGTTAAAGCCTCTGCCTTCGACTGGGGTCATGATCCTAGAGTGCTGGGATGGAGCCACGCGTCGGGCTCTCTGCTCAGCGGGAAGCCTGCTTCCTCCTGTCTCTCTCTCTCTCTCTCTGCCTGCCTCTCTGCCTACTTATGATCTCTATCTGTCAAGTAAATAAATAAAATTTAAAAAAAAAAAAAAGAAAGAAAAAAGAAAAGACCAGGTACACTAAGAAGTTAGAGAATGACTACAGGAGAAGGCCAAGGGAATTTATTGTAGATAGACTGGTCAGGACGGCTCGGAGGAAGGGGAGGCACACTATAGCAGGGATGTGAATGGAAGAAGAGAAGGTCTGAGGGAAGAGTGGTCTATGCAAAAGGAATAGCTAGTGAAAATCCTGAGCAAAACACACCCTGTATGTCTGAGGAGTGGACAGTTATGAGCTTCTGTCATGGAGTGTCTGCCAGTTCAAGGATGTTGGCAGAAGATGAATGGAATAAGAGCTTGTGGGGTAGGCAAAGAGTTGAGCTTTTATCCCAAATCTGACAGGAAGTCAGACGGTTTACGGAAGATGAAGCAACATCTGACCTCTGGGTTTTGTTTTAAATATCTCTATCTATAATGGAGAAAACAGACTCTGTGTGCAGGAGGGGGTGGGGAAAGAACTGTTTATGATTCCATGAATGTGAACTGAAGAAGCCACGCGTGCTCTTTATTTGATTACTCATCCAAAAAAAGAACACAATGAAAAAAATAAACACAAGCAATTTATGGTAAAAAGAAAACTATCTGTATTTTAGATTGCAATTGAACATCGCAAATCCCCTGAATACAATATTATTTTAACTCAAAAACACCCACTCCTAGTGTATTATGTATTTCAAATGAAATGATAGAATTCTTAAACTTCCTCAGTTGAAAGTATCTCCATATTTAAAATGAAAGGATTCAAAGGTAAATGAAAACATTCCATTTGGCATAAATATAAATACACTGGCAAAAGCCAACTACCGAGACTCTGGTCTAGCTCCCCTATCTTCTTTCATTCATTTCCCCTTCTCAACATCTCTCCTTTTCTTTGCCTCCTTTCTTTCTCTACTTCTTCATTTTCTTTCTCTTTCTCTTTCTTTTCCTCTTCCCTCCTCCCTGCTTTCCTTTCTCTTTTCTCATATTTTCCTTTATTTCTCAAATTTACTTGAAAGCCAGGCACCCACAATGGCAGAAGAATTTAAAGATTATCTCAATACATTTAAAGAATTCTCTGTTGTGGATCAATGGAACAGAATAGACACTCCAGAAATGGACCCTCAATTCTATGGTCAACTAACCTTTGATAAGTCAGGAAAAAATATCCAATGGAAATAAGACAGTCTCTTCAATAAATGGGTACTGGGAAAATTGGACAGCTTCATACAGAAGAACAAAACTGGACCATTCTCTTACACCATGCACAAAGATAAACTCAAAGTGGATGAAAGACCTGAACGTGAGACAGGAATCCTTCAAAATCTTAGAGAAGAACATAGGTAGTAACCTCTTCAACATCAGCCACAACTTCTTTCAGGACACGTTTCCAAAGACAAGGGAAACAAAAGCAAAAATGAACTTTTGGGACTTCATCAGGATAAAAGACTTCTGCACAGCAAAAGAAACAGTTAACAAAAGCTAAGAGGCAACTCACTGAATAGGAGAAGATATTTGTAAATGACATTACAGATAGAGGGCTAGTATCCAAGATCTGTAAAGAACTTTTCAAACTCAACACCCAAAAAACACATAACCCTGTCAAAAAATGGGCAGAAGACATGAACAGACACTCTCCAAAGAAGATACACAAATAGCTAACAGACATGAAAAAATGTTCAATATCACTAGCCATCAGGGAAATTCAAATCAAGAACACAATGAGATACCCCTTACACCAGTTAAAATGGCAAAAATTAACAAGGCAGGAAACAACAAATGTTGGAGAGGACGTGGAGGAAAGGGAAGCCTCTTACACTGTTGGTAGGAATGCAAACTGGTGCAGCTCCTTTGGAAAAGAGTATGAAGTTTCCTCAAAAAGTTAAAAATAGAGCTACCCTATGACCCTACAATTGCACTCTAGGTATTTACCCCCAAAACCCAGATATAGTGAAAAGAAGGGGTACATGCACCCCAATGTTCAAAGCAGCAATGTTCACAATAGCCAAACTGTGGAATAAGCTGAGATGCCCTTCAACCAATGAATGGATAAAGAAGATGTGGTTCATACATGCAATGGAATATTACTCAGCCATCAGAAAGGATGAATACCCATCATTTGCACTGACATGGATGGAACTAGAGGGGATTAAGCTGAGTGAAATTAAGTCAAGTAGAGGAAGGCAATTATCATATGGTTTCACTCATATGCAGAATATAAGGAATAGCATGGAGGACCACAGAGGAAGGGAGAGAAAACTGACTGGGAAAACATCAGAGAGAGAAAGAAACCATGAGAGACGCTGGACTCTGGGAACCAAAGTGAGGGTTACAAAAGGGAGATGGTGGGGGGATGGAGTAACAGGGGGATGGGTATTAAGGAAGGCACATGTTGTGATGACCACTGGGTGTTATACACAACTAATTAATCATTGAACACTACATCAAAAACTTAGGACATACTATATGTTGGCTAACTGAACATAATAAAAATTTTTTTAATTTTAAAAAAAACAAAGAATCTATGTTGTGCTGCACTGGCCAAACAAAGAACCAGACAGATGAAATGAGCGTGAACTTCATCACAGCCTGGAATTATATCAACTTATTGCGGAGAGTGGTTAGTCATGGGTCAAAAATGAATTATTACACAATAAATGCAGGTAGGAAATAACATAAAGCGTTTGTGAAGACTAAGAGCTAAAAATATATATTGCTTTAGGTAAAAATTTAGGAATTAGTGACTTGTAGGAGTGTAGTTCATGCTCTCATTTATTTTCAGGTCATCAATATTTCATGAATGCTTATTATAAAGCTTCTGATTATAAACGGTCATTTTATTTAAAATTCTAGTTTATTTAAAACATGTATTTTGTGAATAAGCAAAAGGTCCAAAATAATTGCAACTCTTAGACAGTTAATCCTTTTCTCAAGAATGTATCAAAAAACAAAGATGGGGTGGAGATGATTTCACTAACATGTGTTTTTGTTTCTCTTAAATAGACCACAGATAACAAATCGGTTACTTTGGCCACTACAATAATGTTTGGCAGTTAAATCCACCTAAATATAACCTAATTCTAAAGATTCTCAAGCTAGCTTTTGCTATCTCACTTGTCACCCTAACATGATAAATATATTTTACAAATCTTAAAAAGGTTATCATCTGGATGCTTCTAATGTTGCTTAAGAAATTACTCATTATGAAATATACCTATAATGAATAGAACTCCATTATTTTTTTTTCCAAAATGACATATTAATACCTAAGGGAGCAAGGGAGTACTCTGCCTACCTCACTCATATTTACAGATTACTATACTCTCTGTTCAAAATAAGTCTATGCTTTCTAAAGAACGATACAAAGAAACTAACTCCGTACTTATTTGAAAATGTGTTTTCTCTAATTTTAAACTAAACCACTCTCGGCAATTTTAATAGCAGACTCTGGGAAACTTTTCTTTTACCAACAGCCAAATAAAAGAACATAATATAATAAATAGCCATAGGTTTAAATATTGTGGGTAAAATTAAAGGTGGCACTGTTCATTGCACCCTGTCTTCTAGAAACCATTTGTACAGTAAGACCTCTTACTTAGCACCTAATTGACACTTGGCCTGGGGAGATATAATAGTTCATTATCACCACCTGCTAATGGGCTACTAAAGGCAATACTAAACAATTGTGTATGTTAACATTTCAATAACATAGCAATTTAATTCATTGCAGAGAGAGCAGCACTGTTCAAATTTATAACATAAAATACATAAGGGTAGAAACAGAACTACAAAAAATTAACAGTGGTCTAAAATCAAATACAGCAAAAAAACCTGCAAACCCCAATCCTAACTCCCCAATTCACTGAAAATTTTATTCTTAATTTACAGAAAAGCAACACAATGTTTCATTATCCAAAAGGCCAAATACACCTTTAAAAAAAAAATGTATTATAGTTTGACCGGATGAGTCACTTTCTGCAGAGTCACCATTCTGGAAAGTAGTCCCTCCAATGAAGTGAGCTCAGGTTGAAGGAGAGACATTTCCATTGTCATACGATAGAAGCTGTATGTGTGTCACAGCAATTACCGCAGGGGGAGTGTCCAATGCTAAAGGAGAATGACAGACTAGAAGGATATGTAAAATTCGAGCATAGATAAAATGATGGCAGAGAAAGAGCCACCACGGTGTTTCACGAACAAGGCTGCAACTATTCATTACGCCTCTTCTCCAGCTGATCATTAAGCTTTCAGCACTGTTTATGCAACAGAAAAGGAAATGTTGACTCAAGATTTCATACGCTTACTATTCACACAAAGAAGAAACCATGAAGAGTATAATCTGCAATTATGGTACCTGCTGAAACTGGGTCGCTGTCATGGAACCTGCTTATTAGTTGTTGTAGGCGCTGTCACATGCACTACAACTTCTGAGCTTGGGACCTGGGACCTGCCCGGCATGACCGTTTCAAGTGCGAACTTGAAAGTTCATAAAATTAAAAAGATCATTAAATAAAATCAGTTAAATGATATCAATTCAAACAAAGGATTCTAAGTTGTGGTTTTACATCTTTCGGACCTAACGGTAGGAGGAAAAAAAAATTCTTTTTATTTCATTATTTCAAGAACTTTCAAAAATTAGTCTGTCACGACTTCTTACCATCTTCACCAGGCAATGTTATAGAATGGTGTGATTCGGTGTTCATTGAATGGACAAAGTCATGCGTATAATTCATGGATGCCAGCCTCATTTCCAACACTGCCTTGGCACAGAGAGGATACCCTGTAAAAATACACTGAATGAATGAACACAATAGGTCACTTACCTTTAACAACCTACTGGGAGCTCTGATCCTGCAATAATGAGAACAATCCTCTGCAAATGTACAAACTGAGAAGTGAGTGTTAACTGTAGGTATCTATTACATAGGGCATCCTGGAAACAATAACCATCTAGCATTGTGGAAGGAGCTCGAATTATCAAAATAATCCAATCCTATGTCTATCACTCTTCACCTAACTAATGAGTAAACACAGTATCTCCGTAAATTCGATTTTCTGATCTATGAAAATGTGGCATAAGTATTTGCCTTGAAGAACTGCTGTGGGGATTAAATGTAGTTAAATAAAATCATGGATCTGAAAACTTCTACCACGAAGCATTCATGGTCTTGTAGCAGACATACGGCTGTGCTTGCTTCCATCTATCCTGGTTTCTCTTTCATTAGGTCCTGAGTCCCAGTAAAAGATCAGAAGGACCATGATCTTTCAGACGATTATCTAAAGTAATCCAACACTCACTACTTTTAAGAATAACATTGAAAAATAACTGGAAATGGATCAATGTGATCCATTTTGAGCAATGACTGATGCCTTCTTGCATTGTTCTTGCCTAAGGCAATTTAAATAGTTAAGACAGAAACACTACATGAGATGTAATCTTTGGAGTATATTTCAAAGGGATGATACATGAGTAAATACCAATTTAGAGATAACTCAATACAATGTATTATGTCAAATAACTAACTTTGAAAATAAATTCAGAACTCGTTTTTAAAGGATTTTGAAGAATCCTTTGCCACTTGGGTCAAGCAGTAGTTTACAAGACTTTTCCTAAATTGCTACTTTACATTCTTAAAAGAGAGATATAAAGGCTTTCTATTTATTCATTATCTTTCTTGAAGAAAGAAATGCAAAAGCTTTAGTTCCCTGATCTCCTAGAAATACAGGTCAACCCCACCATTTCCACTAGGAATCTGCATCTCCTGCAATTGTACGTCCTATTCTAGGGTTAACCTCCTATTCTAGGTTTAACAGACAATGAAGTTCTATTGAAGAAAAGGATGGTTGGTGGAGTCTTTGTTACTGTGTTTTGGTTTGATTGGTTTCTAGGGTTTAAGATGGAAAACGGTACAGAAGTGGAAATGCAAAAAAGGATAGGCTCAGGGATGAATCTCAAGTGGAAAGTGAATAATGGGGTCCCTGGAAAATGAAACACTGGTCCTTAAAACTGTTTACAAGAAGAAACAGGGACTATAACCTAAGATGAGTGCATCAGGAAAGAACCACGATGAGTATGATTGCTCAGGAGGACAGGACTGGAGCAGGGAGGACCACCAGAAGTGTCACTGTTCAGAAGCCCCGGGACTAAATAAAAGCTGAGTCCTACACCTCTTACTTCCAAGTCTGACTTCAGGAAGACCTACTGTTGCATATTAAAGAATGTGATTGGTCTTTGTCCCTGGCTCCTAGGAAAAAGAATCTAAATTCGTAGAATTTCATGAGTAATATGAGTGCCTTTCTTATTTATAAGCCCATGGATCACACCTCAGTTTATACTAATGAGATGAGAGGACTCAGGATGGGAGGTGGTCAACAAACCAGCCACAGGATTACACCACTGGGACTTGGAACCAGCCTGACTTCCTTGAAGACTGACTTAAATTGTAGGGTTGATGTTCAATTTCATGCCTAGGTAATAAAACCCCAATAAAAAAGATTCTCTTGTGGGTCACCCGGGTGGCTCAGTCACTTAAGTGTCCAACTCTTGATTTCGGCTCAGGTCATGATCTCAGGGTTGTGAGACCAAGCCCCACAGTGGGCTCCACTCTGGGCATGGACCCTGCTTAAAGTTTCTCTCTCCCTCTCCGCCCCATCAATAAATAAATAAATAAATAAATAAATAAATAAATAAAAGAAACCACCATTCTCTGTTGTATGGTGACAGTGACTATAATTATCATGGTGAGAATTAAGTTATGTACAGAATTATCAAATCAATATGTTGTACACATTAAGACTAAAGAAGATACAGATGATCAACAGGTATGTGAAAAGGTACTGAACATTACTCATCATCAGGGGAATGTAAATCAAATCCACAGTAAGATATTACCCTACACCTGCCAGAATGTCTAGATTCAAACAGACAAGAAACAATAAGTGTTGGTGAGGATGTGAAGAAAAAGGAACCGTTGCACACTATTGGCAGGAATATAAGCTGGTATAACCACTGTAGAAAACAGTATGGAAATTATTCAAAAAACTGAAAACAGAAATATCAGATGATCCAGTAATTCCACTACTCTGTATTTACCCAAAGAATATTAAAAATCTAATTTGAAAATATACATGCACCCCTATGTTTATGAAGCATTGTTTATAACAGCCATGATGTAAAAACAGCCCAAGTACACCGTCCATCAATACATGGATAAAGAGTTGTGGTAGGTATATATATATAATGGAATATTAGTCAGCCATTAAAAAGGTGATGAGATCTTGCCATTTGCAACAACACAGTCAGACCTAGAGGGTATTATGCTAAGTGAAATAAGTCAGAGAAAAAAAAAATACCATTTGAATTCACTTACATGTAGAATCTAAAAAACAGATGAACTAAGAGAACAATAAATACCATATGATTTCACTTATATTTGGAATCTAAAGAAGAAAACAAATGAATAAACAAAAAAAAAAAAAAAGCAGAATCAGGCCTATAAATACAGAGGACTGATGTTTGCCAGAGGACAGGGGGTAGGGAGATGGGCAAAATGGGTGAAGGGGGAGCAGGAGGTACAAGAGTCCAGCCATAAATAAGCCATAGGAGTGAAAGGTAGATCAGAGAAAACAGAGTCAATGACATTGTGATAGTGTTGCATATTGACAGATGGTAACTACACTTGTGGTGAGCATAGCCTAACAGAGATTTGAGTCAACTAGGCTGTATACCTGAAACTAATGTAACACCATGTCAACTGTACTCCAATAAATTTTTATAAAAGCTACTGTTTTAATTCCTAGGCACCTAATCAAGGTCCATCTGAGAGGAATCCAACCTTTGCTCAGATGAGTACTGCAGCAGTTTTAGAAACGAGGAGGGCAGCAGATGGGAACTGAGGGTATCTGAACACAAAACTAAATATTTATCAAGATCTTATGATTGGCTAAATTTTCCAGGAGTGTTACAATATAGAGCATTTTGTTGATAGAAACGTCATTTTTTTTTTTTAAGTATCAAAAATCATAGGGGCTTGGCGGGGTTGTCTCATTTTCTTGCTTCTGTTTAAATTTCAAATATAACAACATTTGGTTTTCAATAATAAAAAATTTAAAAATTGGTTGAATAAAACCTTCTTCATCCCCCACACTCATTCCCCGGATGTAATCACTGCTAACCATATAGGGAATTACTCTTCAGATCTTTTCCAAAATATTAAGAACCATACATACAGAGAGAAGATTTTTTTACATTTTTTATGGTGAGTGAAATGAGTTCATTTTTATAAAAATAGCATCATAGGTTAAAC
The DNA here is from genome assembly GCF_002288905.1 of Enhydra lutris kenyoni. Classification (NCBI taxonomy): domain Eukaryota; kingdom Metazoa; phylum Chordata; class Mammalia; order Carnivora; family Mustelidae; genus Enhydra; species Enhydra lutris. Next base: position 34,096,204 of record NW_019154096.1, on the reverse strand, counting down.
ATTGTTATTTAACTTGTTTCTGTTGTTTAATAATGGATAATTGATAGGATTTATTTCAATATGTATCATAAGATATTAAAGACATTTTACACAGAGTGGGCTATGGCTGGTCGCACCTGATGCCTATTCAAGCATTCCCCTCTTGGTGGGTATCTAGGATAGTTATCAGTGTTTGGTACCACATGTGATGCTACAATGAAAATCTATTTTTTCTGGGTAAATTCTTAGATATAGAGTTCTGGATCAGAGGGCATGTAAATTTTCAATATTAATTCTGAACTCTCTTCCAAAAAATGTATACCAATTTATATATGGCCTTACTCCACTAGCCTGCTCATGGAGAGGTGTGATACCTGTTTATCACTTCAGCAGTCCTTTGCTCACTGTTCCTATCAAGATCTGGGGTAGAATTAAAAAAGGTGGAGAGGAGAATCATGCTATTCCTATAATTTGCTTCATGCTTTTCTAATTTGAGGACTACAGACAGCTTGATACGCTGTGAGCTATTATGCTTTAAAACAAAGTATTAAATTCTCTACAATGTATTTTTATATAGCTATTTCTTTCAAAAAATTCATTTTAATATCTCCTGACTAAAATCAATATTGAGTTTCTTAAGCCCCTAATATGAAGTCTCAATCCCAGCTTTGCATTGAAAGCATCTGGGAACTTACATAACTACCTGGGAAGGGGGTAGAGGGGTCGGGTGGAAGGCTGAACATTTAAGTCAGAATTCCTGCAGGCAAGGACTGGCACATGATTTTGTGAAAAGTTCTCCAGACGATGATAAATGCACAGTCAGAGTTATGCCCTAGATTCAATCAAATGGTAGATGTTGTATAATTTGATACTTCCTTTAAATATAACTAACAAAGAATTTGTTTTACAAAGTGGTAAGGAAAGATAAATTGCTTTTGACTTACTGGAAGGCCAATATTTTTATAAAATTTAAATTTGAATGTTTGAATCTAAGCTGAGATTTACTTGCAAAGGCTTACTGACTTGGAGACAACTATGAATCCAGATGAAAACCCCAATTTATCAGTATTTACAGTAAACATATATGACATTTATTACTGGTTCTTAGGAAAATAAAAACCCTCTTGGCAATGGTTTCTCTCTTTATAGAAATGATCCCTTGGGATGTTTACTTTTCACTGCTGTGATTCATTCATTCACCCCCCTCCAGAAATATTTATTGAGTACCTACTATATGTCACCAGTTGCTCTAGGAACTTGGGATATGGTAGTAAAAAAAGTTAAAATCTGTGCCTTCACAACACTTACACTCTACTGGAAAAGTAAACTTAACTGGGAAAGTGAAATGAATTAATTAACTGTATGTAACTAAATAAATGGCTAAAATCCAAAACACCACCAAATACTGGTGATTATGTGGAGCAACAGGAACTCTCATCCCTTGCCAGTGGGAATGCAGAACGGTACGGCCACTCTGGGAGACAGGTGGGAGTTATCACAAGACTAAACATACTCTTACCATGACACAACAATCATGATCCTTGGTATTTACCCAAGTGAGCTAAAACTGATGTCCACACAAAAATTTGTACATGAAGGTTGATAGAAGCTTTACTCATTGTTCCCAAATACTAGAAGCAACTAAGATGTCTGAAGAGATAAACTGCAGGACATCCATATAATAGTCTTTGGAGTTAAAAAGAAATAAGCAATCAAACCATGAAAAGGCATGGAGGAAACTTAAGAACATTGCAAAGTGTCAGAAGGCAGTCTGAGAAGGCTACATACTGTATGATTCCAACTATTTGACATTCTGGAAAAGGTAAAACTAGAGAAACAATTTAAAAAATCAGTGGCTGCCAGAGGTGGCGGACGAGCAGCAGGAGGGACTACTAGATGAAGGATGGGGGAATTTTAGGGCAGGGAAACTCTTCTGTGTGATACTGTAATTGCAGATACGTAACATTATGTATTTGTTAAAAATTACAGAATAGTATCACACAGTGAACTCGAAACTAGGGACTTCAGCTGACAATAATGTATCAAAACTGATTTATCAATTGTAACAAATGTATCACATTCACAAAAGATGTTAATTAAGGCAAAGACAAAAGTGAGAGGAAATTTCATGGGAACGCTCTATTCTCTGATCACCTTTTCTATAAACCTATGTTAATAAATAAATAAATAAATACATAAATAATGACCAAACAGTAAGGCAGTGACTTGTGGTTATGTTCCTAAATGTACATTATTTTATTTTACATTAATTAAGAACAAGTAGCTCATGTGTAGCAGATAGTTAATATTCACTTTTAATATTAGCTGACATCAATCATCTTGGCAAGGGTGCATTCATTTTAGGATGAACAGTAGACTCACTGTTAAGTTCTAGTAGGTACAAATTTAGACTAGGATCATTCTCCTTGAACTGGAAAGTGAAATCTGAAGCAGATAGGATATTATGATTTACATTTGTGAACACACATAAGAAAAAAGGGAGAGAGAGAATAAACTGGTATTCCATTTCTAATCACTTCTTGATGGGCTTTGGAGTGTGTGTTTTGGGTCAAGCCCAGAGTAAATAAATGATATATGATCATGTTCATCTTCTACTTGATAAAAAGAATTGCAAATGACCCAAAAATTCTCTAGTAATATAGTTTTATCTCTGGCTAAGACTAAGAACAAGTCAATCGATTATCTTCTCTTTGGTCCATTTTATTTTTATGTCTTTATAAAATATTGTTACCACGAGCAGTGCTATCAAATCCAAAGCACATTAGGCCTTTTGTGCACTTTATCTGATTAAGTCCTCACAATCCCTCTGCCAGGTAAATATTTTTATCTTATTTATGCTTCCACTGAAATTCAGAGCAGCTAAAACCTTGCTCAAGGCTACATGACTAGCAACCCACAGAGCCAGGCTACATCTGAAGATGAAACCAGAGGCCCTCCTGCCTTGGGGGCCTTCACTCTGATACCCCACTCATAAGCCAGCTTTGTTTATAAACTGATTTTGAGAACTGATTTGGGGGGACAGGGTTAATAACTAGGGCTGCCACAATGAAAGAGTTAGAAGCAAACTTAGCAAATCCAAAACAAGGAGCACTGTTTAATTTATACAAACACTTGCCATGTTATGTAAATCTCTTACATCTGCTAAAATTGGAAGGATCCTTAAATAAAAATCTATTTTACTTTATAAAGAGTTCTCAGCTATGTAGGTCAATACTCTACAGCAATATATAAAACTAACCCCATATTCTCTCCGCAAAGAGATCTTTATGACCCCTTCTTCTACAGATCTTTTGAAGCATTCATAAAATAGCGGAAAATGGCATTTGCATCCCAATCCTACTGCTGTTTATGCAATGGTTGATTTTTCCTGTAGCTGAATGTGGTCTTTCAGCAGTATCTCCTAGAGTCATTATAATTTTGGCCTCCTCACCTTTCAGGAGAGAGCTATACAAAAGAATCATCACTTCTCCCTGGTGTTTAATCGGGGCTCAGCAGGCTAAGGTCCTTTTATGAAAGCTCTCTGGCAGGAAATCAAAGCCCCTTTCTTCAAAAACAATAAAACATTAAACAGAGGGATCCATATGTCAATCAAGATAGATTTCTCTTCAGAAAAAAAGAAAAAGCAAAAAAAATGGACCCTCTAAGAATGAAAAGCGTTCACACTAATTAATATCCATTAAAGCTTCCACCAGTTTAAAGACTTTGAGGTAAGTCAAGAATTATCCAGCTATGGGCGCCTGGGTGGCTCAGTGGGTTTAGCCGCTGCCTTCGGCTCAGGTCATGATCTCAGGGTCCTGGGATCGAGTCCCACATCAGGCTCTCTGCTCAGCAGGGAGCCTGCTTCCCTCTCTCTCTCTCTCTCTCTGCCTGCCTCTGTCTACTTGTGATCTCTGTCAAACAAATAAATAAAATCTTTAAAAAAAAAAAAAAAAAAAAGAATTATCCAGCTAATTCAAATCCAGAAGGTGCTTTTGCATCAGTCACCTCAACTGACAAGAGAAAGTACTTCCCTCAAAAAGACCAGGATAATTAATTCCAACGTGCACTTCATATCTGCAAGCACAACTTCAGTATGTCAGCCCATACAAATTTCCTTGGAGTATGACATTGTAATCAATTATTCAGAATCAAATCTAATTCCGTACACATCTATTGCTTACCCACATAACACCACGCACTATGTAAGGTTCTAGAAACACAGAAATCCTTAATTCATTCTCTCGCTTTTGGACTACATAGAGCCAATTGGAATTCTGCTCCCTGAGCATTTTCCACACATCCTATACTGTTTTATGCACACTAAAGACAATCAGACTAGACCAAAGATATCTTATACCTTGTGCCTGAATTCCTGAGATCTACATCATGCCTCACAGGCGGTCATCCAGCCCGTGCCGCAGCTTCCCAAGATAGGTCACTGGATCTTCAAACAGTTCTTTAATCATTTTCATAGCTGCCGATGTAGTCAGTGAAAACAACTACATGCAATTTATTTGGGAAGCTCTTTGGGGCCTGCAGGACAGTGGGGAAGAAACCTTATATAGTCAAATGATGAGTTTCTGCAATAGCTATGAATCAGTCACACAGAGCACTAGATACGATGAAAGCAAAATCCAAAATCAAATGTGGAATCTTTTCCCCCCTTTTTAGGCCCCTATTTTCTCTATCACCTATAACTATATCATATGCAAATGTCACATGTATCCCTCTTCCCTCACACCCAATACACACAAACAAGAAACTACAGAATAGTAACTATTAAATAGATAATCCATGCAAATAAAGAACTCCAAACATTGTTACGGTTTCTGACCATCTTCCTCCAATCACAGGACTGCTTTCATCCAAATAATACCAGTAAACCAAGAGGTAAATGAACAAACTAGAAAAAAGGACCAAAGCCTTGACAAAATATGACTTTTGAATGACAGTCAAAAGCCTACACATGATCTTCCATGATGGAAAATCTGCACTCCCTAAGCAGAGTTAACCACAGGGACTTTACTGGATTTCCTTCCACCCAAATAACGCTCGTCAATGCAGTTTATGCTTATAATAAATCTGAACAACCTTACAAGGGAACTTGTAAAATAGACTTATTTTCTAGGGAAAACCACAATCAGCTCACCCAAAGGCAGAAGGAAGAAAACTCCAGTCTAGTAAATGTTCTGTGTCTAAACAGCTTTGGAGTTCAGACAACAGTCCTTCTAAATTCTTTCCCAATAGTCATTTTGGTGAATGCACATTGAAGAAAATGATGACAGAGTGATTGCAGTAGTTTATCCTATCCATACAGCCCATATACATGTTCTTTGCTCCCAGTGCTCATTCCCACTGATAAACTATGAATGACGACGTGATCCAAAGTTGTCTCCCACTACTTCTCTCCACTAATCCTGCTGGGGTCCACCCCAGTGGGCTCCAGATGACCCGGATATGCCAGGCCCACTCCATCCACTTGGCATTCATCCAGCAAACATTCAATGAGCAACCTCAGGGCTGGACACAGAACACACCAGCCAGTCTAACACACAAACTGTTCCATAGCACACCTAACTCAAAACTATTCTCCCCATGCCTGGGTACCAGGGCCTCTGCTAGCAGAGTGGCTGGAGGAAAAAAATAAGAGGGTTTCTATGCAAACCTAATACAGTATAATAAAGGCAACCCTGCAGTTTCAGCAAAAGGGGAATGTGATACAAAGTAGAGACAGGAGATGGAGACAAGAAGAGTTTGTAGAAGGCTTAAAAGAAATGGCATTCTGTAGTGGGGGCGGGGGGGAAGTTGTCTTGGAGAATTAATAGGGAGTTTTTAGGGGAGACAACATGTTCCATGTGTCTCTTGGCAGTGTGGGACATCAGGCTGGAGCTGTGGTTTGATAGGCAGGCTGGGGTCAGGATATGAAGGCCTTGTTGCCCGCCCCACAAGAAATTCTAAATTTGATCAAGGATGTACAGGGTTTACCCACAGATGGTAACAGGATCGGAGGTATAATTTAGAGAGATGACTTTAAAGAGCCAAGTTTATAATCTAACTGAAAGAGATAAAATAGAATGTGACTATGTCTGATATGGGAAACTTGATAAAACCACACGTTTAAGAAGATTAAAATTTCATGCTATTCCCTAATCAAATGTAAATTACCAAAACAACTAGAGGCATTAGAAAACCTGAATAAGCCAAGAACCACTGAAAACATTTTGCAGGCTACCTAATTTGTAGATACTTTTTATTACGGAATATGTCAAAGTATATCAAAGTAAAAACAATAAAATTTATATTACTCCCAGAGACACCCCTCCACTGAGGTTATCTTTAAGCAAAACCAAAACATTCTATAATTTTGTAAATAATTTGGACATTTAAAAGTATTTTCTAAGGACTTCCATTTCAAAACTAGCTTGTGGGTAAGTTCTTTCAAACTTCTTACCTTCTAGAGCATTAAAAAAAATGGGATGGTTTGCAAATAGGTCAGGAATCCGACAGATTAATATCAAAGACTGAGCCTTCAAAAGACAGAAAACAACAGAAGCCTAGAGATAAATACAAAACCTTAAATATTATTAAATTAGTAAGAATCACATAATACTACTAAACATTGTAACATTGCAGAGATCTGTTCAAAAAATCCAGGTGTCAATGTAAGATATTCTAAATTTAAACCCTGACCAAACTACATCAAAAAAGAGAAAAAACAAATCCCAGATGACAAAAAGTCTTTTAAATATTTCAACATTTATTCCTAATTAAAAATGCCCAGTAAAACAGCAACAGCAAACATTTTCCTTAATATAATTTAAATAGCTTAATACTCATGGTATTCCATTAAATCTAGAAATGAGACAAGAACAAAATGCAAACACTTAAGAATATATTCCACAGGGGTTTCTTATATGAAGGAAAGCACAAGATTTTCACTAAAGGGCAGAAAACATGTGGATATACAGAGTAACAAATGTTACTATCTAGGTAAGAAATATTATTAAAGACTCATTTGTCAAATTCATATAGCTATCATCTGCAAAGTTCCACTAGAATTTATATTGAAGTTTCAACAAATAAGTCTGTTTCGTATGGAAAAGAAAAATAGCCAGATTTATTTTTAATTACTTAAAAAAATTATTTATTGACCTCTACTAGTGGATACTGAAAATTCATCTTAATATTACATTCCTTAATGTTACAATGAATAAACAGAACAGTAAAACAGATTAGATGTCTATAAACAGTCAAAACTGTACACTGGCTCTTTTACTCTCATCAAAAAATTATTTAAGACAGACTAAATATGAAAAATGCAATCATAAACATAGTAGGCAAAAATATAACTATATGTTTGAGTAATTAGGGATTGGAGAAGGTCTTTGCTGGGAGGTCAGAAAACATACAAGAAAAAAGACTAAGAGATTTGTTATGGGAAAACAATCAAAATATTAAAAGAAAGACTATCGGGGCGCCTGGGTGGCTCAGTGGGTTAAAGCCTGTGCCTTCGGCTCAGGTCATGATCTCAGGGTCCTGGGATCGAGCCCCACATCAGGCTCTCTACTCAGCAGGGAGCCTGCTTCCTCCTCTCTCTCTGCCTACTTGTGATCTCTGTCTGTCAAATAAATAAATAATCTTTTTTAAAAAAATTTAAAAAATAAAAAAATAAAAAATAAAAGAAAGACTATCTGAACCAAAAATATTTAGCATTTGTGGCAGATATTCTTAATATGTATTATTCTTAATATGTATTAAGGTTATATATATATAAAACCTTAATATCTCAATATAGATACATATCAAAGCAGTTAAGAAAGTAGTTATTTTAAAAATATGGGCAAATACGACTAAACAAATCACAATTAAGAAATTATAAAAAAGTAGAAAAGATAAACATAAGAAAAAAATTAAAGCTTATTAGCAATTAGGTTAGTGGAAATTAGTATAATATAATTAAATTCCATTTTCCTCCCAACAAAGTAGCAAGGCCTTTATTTTAATTAATAACAAGTGTCCATCAAAAAGTCCAAGAAGGAGCACTCCCAAATTTAAGCATAGCTCAGAGATGAGGGTTTGTTACACACCACCACAATAAAGTCAAATCAATTTTTTGGTTTCCCAGTACATAAAAAGGTGATTTATATACTACACTGTAGCATTAAGTATGCAACAGCATTATGTCTAAAAAAATAGCATACATATCTTAATTTTAACATACTGTATTACTTAAAAATGTGAACTATCATCTGAGTTTTCAGTGATTCCTAATCTTTTTGCTGGTGGAAGGTTGTGACTCCATGTTGATGGCTGCAAACCAACTAGGGTGGTGGCTGCTGAAGGTGGAGTGACAATTTCTTAAAACAATACAACAATGAAATTTGTATGTCAACTGAATCTTCCTTTCACAAACAATTTGTCTAAAGCATGTGACACTGTTTGATAGCATTTTGTTCACAGCAGAACTTCCAAAGTTGGGGTCAATCCTCTTAGTTCTTTCAAAATTGGAGCTGCTGCTTTATTATTTGTGTAATATTCTAAATCATTGGTTGTCATTCCAACAATCCTCATGGCACCTTCATCTGGAGAAGATTCCACCTCAAGAAACCACTCTCACTGTTCATCCATAAAAAGTAATTCCTCATCTGTTAACATTTTATCATGAGATCCCCAAAATTCAGGCTAATCTTCAGGCTCCACTTCTAATTCTCATTTTCTTGCTATTTCCAGCCCATCCACAGGCACTTCTTCCACCAAAGTCTCAAACCCTCAATTTGTAAAACATAAAAAATCTACAAAGCCACACTGAAATGACGTATGCTTCTATTCTCATTTGACGTAAATTGATATAAATAAATATTCTCAAGGCAATTTGGTAACACATACTAAAGGGATTAAAAATGTGCATACCATCTGACCGGGAAATATATGTTTCTAAACTATCCTTGAAACAAAGGGTGTTACTGAAGTACACGTGTTCACAAAACACAAGTGGATAAAACAGATTAAAAATGAGTGAGCTCACAGTTTACGAAACAGGATGAATGTCTACTTACCGATGTAGTAATATTACTCATAATATTATAAATATGGAAGTATATGTAAAAATAATCACTCTAGTTAGCATTTTTGAGTTGGCATAATTACAGATTCTTTGAATTTCATTTTGTTTAAACTGACTTCAAAATTTTCTGGATTGGACATGCATGTGTTATTTGGAGGAGAAAAATTTGAAAATGAAAAGTTCACAGCAAACTATGCTTATAAAGTATTTATTTTTAAAAACCAGAGAATGAGGTGTTTCGAGCCTGAGTGATCCTATGATCAGTGGTTTGGGAGAGTAAGACTGGAGAGAGGGACGCTAGTGGTGGGGAGAAGTAAAGCATCAGGAATCAATGCCAGGGATCCTTCAGAAAGTCAGTCAATGGGGTGAGTCTTTCTATCTTCTTTTTGGCTAAAGGGTGCCAGGGTTGAGGAGAGGTGACGGACGTTAAGATTTCCAGTCTGGGGCACCTGGGTGGCTCAGTGGTTTAGGCCTCTGCCTTCGGCTCGGGTCGTGGTCTCAAGGTCCTGGGATCGAGCCCCGCATCGGGCTCTCCACTTGGCAGGGAGCCTGCTTCCCCCTCTCTCTCTGCCTGCCTCTCTGCCTACTGTGACCTACCTCTCTCTCTCTCTCTCTGTCAAATAAATAAATAATTAAAAAAAAAAAAAAAAAAAGATTTCCAGTCTGGCCAAACAAGTGGCAGATGATACAGCTGATAAGTAAGATCTCATCTCTCTTACAACCCTCCTTTCTCCCAGGATGCTCTATGCACAAGTCTTCAGAAGCCAAGTCAAAGCCTCCTTTCTCATAGTGGCGTCCTCTAGACCTCGGGCCATAAGACATCTGTGTCTTCTGAACTCCTGCATAAGTAACTTCCACCATTATCTCGCGTTTGATACTCATTCCACCTTGAAACATGTCCTGTAATGTTATTTTTAATCATTTAATTTTTCATACATTTAATGTCTTTGGTGTGGCCAGCAGCCGTGGTCCAAGATAAGCAAACTGAGAAGGGACCCTTCGAAGGTGGCCCTGGAGGAGAAGAACACAGCTCTATGCTGCCCTGTGTGCTGCTGCTGTCTTCAAACTTCGCTTCTCAGACTTAGTTCTGTGGTGGTGCCTCTGGTTACTCAGGTGAGTCTCATTTTCCTGTCTAGCTCCTAAGTCTTTGGGAAGCATTTAGGAAACCAGAACCAAGGCAACCCAAAGACTTAGGAGCTAGATAGGAAAATGGGACTCACCTGAGTAACTGCGGTGCCACAGCAGAACTGAGTCTGGGGAGCAGAGTTTGAAGACAGCAGCATTACCATTCTGCCTTCACAAAACTCTAAGAGACAAATCCATGTCCATGCCCAGCTGTGAGGCAAATGCCCATCTGGCTTTCAAAGCTCACACCCAATCCTACATCCTTTACTGACTCAACACTTTTTTCAGCCCTGGGGCCCACTCCATAGTCCCATACATCTAAAGTTCCAGGCCAAGCCTTTCCACACCAACTCTCAGCTAACCCTAGCAGGGCTTCAACAGGTCACTACTGAATGAAGAATGAATTAACATCTTATTTACTCCCCCAAAAAACTAACAGCAGGCCTATTCAATATAATTTAACCAAAAAATCATTTTTTAGTTATGATATAATAGTTAATGGGGTAAAATAAATCAAAATACAATGGGCCGTTAAGTACCAGATGCACTCGAAATCTTGCTTGACAGGAAAATACAATGATTCCATTCACCGTTCTTGGTCAGCTAGATGCCTGTATGAGCAATACGGAGGCAGGAACAAAGTCAAGGAAACCATGTGCAGCAGGTAAAATGCTAGGAAAAATATTAATACAACTTCATTAGTAAAATAAAAGAATACAACTCTATTAGCAAGTCCTTGTTTGCCTTAATTAAGCATCTTCCTTTGACTAAATTTAAAATAACTTCACTGTAGACACATTCCGCAGTTATAAGTAATGCAGTCATTACAAAGGTTTACCTTTATGCTTCATTACTAAATACTAAAACAGAACATATGAAAGATCATTTTTTTAAAAGATTTTATTTATTTATTTGACACAGAGAGATACTGTGAGAGAGGGAGAAGCAGGCTTCCCCTCAAGCAGGGAGGTGATGCAGGCCTCAATCCCAGAACCTTGGGATCATGAAGGCAGACATTTAACAACTGAGCCACCCAGGTGCCCTGAAAGATCACTTTTAAACAGATAAATCTAGAAAACAAGATAACGGGGGAAAAATGATCTTGCATTTCTTTTGTATGTAATCAAAAAGTAGATGATTAAGTGCCTATTCTGAGAACCCTGAAATGCTGTCACAAATTTACATTTGTGTTTTACTCTGTCCATATACTAGAGGAAAACCCCAAAAGAACAATATCTTAGCTGAATTCACATCAGATGAATCTGCAACTCTTTAAATCAATGCACTGGGAAAAGTCTAACCCTTGACCTACAAGAAACATTCCAAATACAATATATGTACGGACAAGTTTAAATCCTTTCTGGAATTAGATGGGGAATATATACATAGATAAATAGTGAAGGAAGGAAGGAAGGAAGGAAGGGAAGGAAGGAAAGGAGGGAGGGAGGGGGGAGGGTTTTTCAGTCTACTTTCATGGGGGTGGGGGGTAGCCAACACTTTTACACAGTTACTTCCTAAACATTCCAAATGGTATCCAAAGTACATCTAGTGTGACAGAACAATTTTTTTTTCCACTCAGGTCAAGCCACAGCTCCCACTCTGTTTCCAGAGTACAGCACATGCCTTTGGATGACAAAGATAATGGGCCTTCCAATAAAAGTTCTCCTTGAAGATCAACTCAAGGTCTTCCCTTGGGCTGAAATTCATCACTGTACAGTTTTTCTCTAAAGCATGTGAAAAGGGTAAACAGTGTCCATGTCCCCTGCAAACTACCAGCTATGGAAACAGATGTTCTTGCTGGAGGCTCATGATTTTTTTTTTTTAAGATTTTATTTATTTATTTGACAAGGAGAGACACACAGTGAGAGAGGGAACACAAGCAGAGGGAGTGGGAAAGGGAGAAGCAGGCTTCCCGCTGAGCAGGGACCCTGATGTGGGGCTCGATCCCAGGACCCTGGGATCATAACCAGAGCCAAAGGCAAATGTACAATGTACAATGACTGAGTCACCCAGGTGCCCCAAAGGCTCATGATTTCTGCAGTGTCTAAAACTCACAGTCCCCTCCCTGCCCCAGTACAGCTTGGAGTGGAGGAGGGGTATCAGGGGAAAAGATGCTTTCTAAAATGTGTGATGCTAGCTCGGTGAAATCAAAGACAAACTGCCTATATGTGGTAGATAATAAACCAGTCCATGCATAATAATAATCTTCAGTATCTTACCTAGAGGACAATTTGAGTTCTAAAACAACAGCCCTCCTCCCTTACAATAACTATGTTGCATATTATCATCATAATCAGAGGGCTTTATCCACTCTAAAGGTAATTTACACAAAACAGTTCTCTTAGTTTAAAAGAGGACAAGAATGTTTTTATTCCTTAATTTATTAATTCATTTGCTCATTCACTTATCTTTTCACCTAACCATTTAGCTCATCCATTTGATACATATTTTGAGCAACTACTTTGTATAAGGCACTTACAGTGGCTGGAGAAGAAAGATAAAAATGTTCACCTATAACTACAACCAAAGCAGGAGGTTATTATGCACCATGAAATGTGTAAATTATTTGGGGAGATCAGAGGAAGGAGAGATGAATTCCGAATGAGGGGCTTGAAGTAGCGTTCTTTACAGAAAGTGGCATCTGAATTGGTTCTTGAGTAAGTTAAATGCTTTAAGTACACTTAATAATTTAATGTCAGTCTAACCTGGCTAAAATCAGACAACATGCAATCAAGCTTTTCCATTAATCCAGGTATGTGTTTATAACCCATGACTAGTTATTTATATTTTGAGCCCTGGTATTGACTGATGTTGGAACAGTGTAAATTAAATGAGATACATTAAGTGTTAGGGTTGGGTGATGTGGTCCATTTTCTAATATTACTATGCTTTCAAGTTCCTCATCCATTAAATGGCCTTCTTGGTGACATTTATTGTGAAGATTGAGTTTTTCGTTTTGGGTTTTGTTTTGTTTTGTTTAGTTTTTGACAGAGAAAGAGAGCACAAGCAAGGGGAGCAGCAGAGGGAGAGGGAGAAGCAGGCTTCTCGCTGAGCAGGGAGCCTAATGTGGTGCTCAATCCCAGGGATCATGACCTGAGCCAAAGGCAGATGCTTAACCAACTGAGCCATCCAGGCACCTCTGTGAAAACTCAGTTTTAGAAAGGAGGGGGGGATGGGTGGTTCAGTGGGTTAAACCTCTGCCTTCGGCTCAGGTCATGATCTCAGGGCCTTGGGATGGAGCCCCGCATCGGGGCTCTCTGCTCAGCAGGGAGCCTGCTTCCTCCTCTCTCTCTCTACCCGCCTCTCTGCCTACTTGTGATCTCTGTCAAATAAATAAATAAGAAATCTTTAAAAAATAAATAAATAAATAAAAAAGATATAAAACCCTTAGAATGTTGATCGGTCTTTCTTGCATAACTCAGGAGATACTCAAGAAAGGTACACCTCAAATACAAACGATATCTGTACTTAACAGTGTCTGCCCTCACACTAGAGTTTGTGCTCACACAGTCATCCTTCTCAATACAGTTTTTTCCATGTCTAGCATCTAAACAGTACACTACATCGTTTCAGTGGCAATCCCATGGTTCATCATTCTACCTTGTTTTCACCTACTTCTGGAAAATGACCAATGCTACATGACATTACCCAGAGCCCCCAAAGCCAGTGGCTTATATGCCATATAATGTTAACTTGGCTGATCCCAAGCTACCTCTACAATTTTGAAAACTAATACCCAGCTGATCTTGTATAAGGCAAATGACAGAAACTCAGAAACTTCATTCTCTTTATTGGGTTATGTTAGTCACCATACATCATTAGTTTCTGATGTAGTGCTCCATGATTCATCGTTTGCGTTATAACACCCAGTGCTCCATGCAATCCGTGCCCTCCTTAATACCCATCACCAGATTTCCCCCAGCCCCCCAGTCCCCTTCCTTCGAAAACCCACCATTTGTTTCCCGGAGTCCATAGTCTTCCATAGTTCATCTCCTCCTCTGAATTCCCCCCTTCATTTTTCCCTTCCTTCTCCTAATGTCCTCCATGTTATTTGTTATGCTCCACAAGCAAGTGAAACCATATGATAACTGACTCTCTCTGCTTGATTTATTTCACTCAGCATAATCTCCTCCAGCCCCATCCATGTTGATGCAAAAGTTGGGTATTCTTCCTTTCTGATGGCCAAGTAATATTCCATTGTGTGTATTAGAAACTTCATTTTATTTTAGATTACTTATTATCTTCTCAGAATCTGAGTCATTGACTGAAATTTGTTATGCGGTCACTTAACCAAAGCACAGAAAACAGTGCAGTATTAGATACCCAATTATTATTTATTGAGAAAAAAAAAAAGCTGTTACATGGAAATGGCATTTTCTACTATAGGCCAGGTCGGTAAGGAATAAACTAGACCTGTGTTGTCCAATAAGGTAGCCATGAGCCACCTGTAGCTAGTAAGAACTTGAAATGAGAATAACCCAGGTTGAGATTTGCTGTAATTACATGCCAGATTTTGATATTTGGTACATATACAAAAAAGTAAAATAGTCCATTCCTATTTAGTAGTTACATGCTGAAGGAATATATTAGATCTGTTGTGCTAGATTAGAAACATTATTAAAATTAATTCCATCTGTTTCTTTTTGCTCTTCTAATATGGCTACTGGAAAACACTAAGTCACATATATGGCTTAAGGTACACTTCTGCAGGGCATCACTTAAGTAGAGGGAGACGAGTTTCCCCTGAGAGCTGAGAAATAAGCATTCCCCGAAATCTCAAAGCTCCTCTGATACCCCAAATGTAAAGAGCAGTTATCATACTTCTTTCCACTCTCCTTTGCAGAGGGAAGGAATAAACGTGCTCTCATCTGGGAAGCTCTCATGAATCTCAGAGATACTAGATAAATTCCAGGTGCTATCAGAATAGTGGGTGTCCCACGAGGTAGCTGACCAAATAGGCCCTCCTGACTCATTGACTGGTATGAGAAGCTGACACTCCGTATTTAATAGTGCCTAATACTTCATACCCCAGTACTCATGGAGTCAAATTTCCATAGCTGCGCACCAAAGGTGTTTTCAAATGTTATTTGATGTTGTGCATTTTGGTAGAAAATGAGAGAAAGAAGTATCCAGAAGGTGTCTGGCTTATTGATTTAAAGAAAACTTTGAAGGGTTGATTCCTAACTACCCAATGGCTAAAGCATTTCCTTTCTGGTCACCATGTTCTTCTGTAGGTTCGTCGTGGCAAAGAATCCCACCTCTCCAAGCCAGCTGACCAACCATGAGTAGAGAAAATGCTTCTATATTCAGCACTAAGCATCAGGCCCAGCCTAACCTAAAATAAGCACTTGCTGGTCTGACGATGGAAAAACGAAGATCTCCAAGACTGATTAATGCTGAAAGTACGAAGAAAAACCTCTTTAGGGAGGAGTGGTACAGTTCACATCCCAGCATTGCCACAGAAATCGTAAATTTTAATATCTAATTTCCAAGGAGAAGAGTCCATTAATGAAGAGGAAACTGTTTTTAATAAATTATAAATTATCCCAGTGTAAAATATTTGCCCAAGTGATCGTAAATAAAAATGAAGCCTGGGGCCTTTGCAGGATGCTACAATCATGAATCATAAGAAAGAATAGCAGCTGGTGTTTGTGTTGATAGCTTAAGAGTACTTTCATATCTAATTTGAATCATCAGATAACCTATAAATTACATAAGGGAAGTGTGCTTTTCCCAATCTGACAAACAATAAAACCCAAGAATTGATAGTGAGTGAAATGACCAAAGCAAAAAAATCAAAATTCAAGTCTCTTGAGAGCAAACTGCATATTCTGAAATGACCCCATCACGTACCCTACTGAAACCCACCCATATCAATGTTACGATGTCAGTATTTGAAAGACCTGGTGGCTTTTATGTTAAAAAATCTAAAAGAACGTGGATTTTATTTTAAAAATCTAAAATCTAAAAGGCGTATGGTCCCTGCAGTTGAAAGCACTAGATAGGAACATGAAGGTGCAGGACGAGTTCTGTGAAAAAAAAGTGAAAGGTATTCTTTCCTTTCCGAAGTGCTTTTTTAATTGTTTGCTTCTCATTTCAAAAGCACTACATGTTCATTATAGAAATGCAAATGAGAATATGTAAATACCTGTATTTTACAAACCAGAGAAAAATCACCATTAATAGGTCAATAACTATGGATGCGTTGCACAGAGGTGAACTCTGATATATTTAGGAGTTAATGTGGCACCTCAGAAGGGGACGTCATTATGGATGCCGCCTTAGACAGAATGCATGGCTGGACCAGTGGGCTTATCTGCCACATCTGCTCTGATGTATGGAATGCATTTCTCAGAATCATATAATCTTACAGATTTCCATCCTCCTTTTAAAAGTCACAGCAAATTGTGCACATTATAAAGCATGTTTTGATTTTTTGATATACACAGTCTTCCTTGGAGTAAAAGTATGGTCTTCTTTCTGGAAAAGGAGAAGCTGAGGTTCACAGTGACTGTGATGCCGTAGTGTATGTTCAATACAGATTCACTGGCTATCTTCTACTTCAGAAGTGCTGAGTAAAGTGGTAGATAAGAAAGGGCCGGAAAGGCCATGGTTCTGCCCTTATTATGTGCAAAACCAGTAGCAGCACTTGGCTGTGTGTGAGGACACTGGCCAATGCAGCACCACAGCACATTATTCTAAAGGTTGTGACGAAGACAATTGCAGGTTTCACTGCTTTGTTATTTGAAGCTCCCATTATAGCTCCTGCTGGATAACCTTTCTTGAGCAAGCCCGTGGTTACTCTGTCAATGCACCCTGAATAAATTCAACCATAAAACTGATTAAAGGTGGTGGCAAGGCTCTTCACTGCTTTATACATATATCTGACTTTTCCTCCCAATGACCCCATCAGGTACTACCTAAAAGAACCTCCATTTTAAAGATTAAATTAAGACTTGGAGACCTTAATTAGCTTGACTAAGTTTACACAACAGATTTATCGGACTTCAGTGCCCAGGCTCTTCAATGTCCACATTCTACTGCCTTGAGAATATTGACCGTGAAAAGACAGTCACAATGTATCAGGTTAAATAAAGCAGGTCTAGAAGGTGCCTGGGTGATCAGCACCTGCGGGTGTTTTATGCTGCCATCCCGGTTTCCTCTGGGCTTCCACCCATGTTCTTTCAGATCCAAGAGAAAGCTAAGCTCTCTTCCCCACAGGAAGACCTTCTCACCTGTTATTATTTTTACCTGTAATGCTGCTCTTTTTGTCTTAAGATTTATTTATTTATTTGAGAGAGAAAGAGAGTGAGAGCATGTGTGGGGGCAGGGAGGGGGCAGAAGGAGAGGGAGAGAAAAACTCAGGCAGACTCCACATTTATCACGGAGCCGAGATGGGGCTCGATCTCATAACCCTGACATCACGACCTAAGCTGAAACCAAGATTTGGACACTTAACCCAGTGCTCTACCCAGGCAACCCTCCCCACCCCCACAATGTTGTTCTATGTATTCACAGCATGACAAGAAATCTCAACCTTAATAGCTCACCATAAATGTCACTCATCAAAAAGGATTTCCCTGGTCATCCATTCTAGCATATTCTCTGTGACAACATTCTATCTCTCCTGCCCCCTTTAAAACAGGAAGTAGGTTTTAGAGCAGTCAGTACAAAATAATACTCTCTATGTAAAAACACACTAGTATGCACTCAAATACACACACATATGCACACTCCCCATCCAAAGCCTGGAGGGGGGGAACACAAAAAACAAAAAGAAAAAAAGAAATGAAGGAAGTAAGAAAAAAGAAAAGTATCTGGAAAGCATTATCTCACTATTTTAACAATAATCTTTTTTTTTCTGGTGAATCAGATTTTAAAGATTATGTTTTTGCTTGTCTGCACTTTGTAATCTTTGGTAATTAACATATATTACTCTCATAGTACATTTCAAAAGCAAAATGGCAACTCCAAAATATGCAATAACAATTTCCGTTTTTGCCACATATTTTACTTGAGCTGATGCGGTTCTTGCTTAGGTTCTCCCAAAGATCAGGAATCCAAAAGTCATGGAAAGTGATTCAGGAATTCACTGTGTTGCCTTTGTCCTTTACAGAAATCTTTTTCAGGGGAGGGTTGGAAGTGGAAGGAATGGTTTAATGGTAAATGGCAGTTAACAATGAGCCACTGAAGAAGAAATGTCCTACCTGGTATTCTCATTAAAAAGAAAAAAAAAAAAAAGTAAGTCTTTGCTAGAGCATAAAGACACCTAGAAACCAACACCCCAGTCAGGGGCAACAAATGAGAATCTGCCATGGCCAGCCTCCCCTAGCCCCCAGCTCCCAGAAGAGTGACTCTGTACAGAGGGCATTTCCACTGCAGTTCATAAAAACCTCTCTCAGGCAATAGCCGAGGAAAGATGAAGCATCAGGGAGCCTATGGTTCCCGAAAAACAGAGGGATGGGCAGGAGCAGCTCCCGGTGAGCTCCCAGGACTCACACAGCAGCAGGCTTTCAATCGGTGTTAGTGCTTTCCCTGAAAATCCCACTTATAAAATCTGTCATTAGCTGGAAAAGAAATGAATTCTCAAGTTGGATAACTGGGACAATTTGCAATTATTTGGTCAAATGCCAAAATACCTCTGCGGCTTTACTGATCCAGACACAGCAATAAGGCTCACAAAAGACAAATTCTGCATAAATCCAACCAAGGGATAAGAAATGGCTATCACCACATTGGCAACCAAATTAAAAGGAATTTTTTAAAATATCTGCTGGCACAAATTTTCATTTATTCTAAGGATAAGTTCCATTGACTAACCTGGCTTTATTTGAAGGAGAAATTTTAGGGAGAAAAAATATAACTCCTTGGGCGCCTGGGTAGCTCAGTGAGTTAAGCCTCTGCCTTTGGCTCGAGTCATGATCCCAGGGTCCTGGGATCGAGCCCCGCGTCAGGCTCTCTGCTCAGCAAGGAGACTGCTTCCCACCCCCACCTCTCTGCCTGCCTCTCTGCCTACTTGTGATTTCTCTCTTTATGTCAAATAAATAAATAAGTCTTTTTTTTTTTAAATGTAACTCCTTTTAAGGAGTTTATCAGATTGTGTTCAGCAGCTCTCATTTCCCCCAGAACTGAACATGTGTGGCATTCATGCCAACATGGCCATGCAGCCCAGGACCACCCAGGGGAGGATGAGGCATACTCCTCAACAAAAAAGGCAACACTGGAGATTGGAATCTAAAAACATAAAACAAAAGATCTCATAGAGAGATCAGATTTTTAGTTGACAGAAGTGGAGGGCTGGAGGTGGGTGAAATGCATAAAGATACTCAAATGATATAAACTTCCCATTACAAAATAAGTAAGTCTTACAATGCAATACACAGCAAGGGGACTACATGGAATTAAAAATAGTATTTCATAATTATGAAAGCAGCTAAGAGTAGATCTCAAAAGTTCTCATCATAGGAAAAACTCGGTAACTACAGATGGTAATGGATGCTAATTAGACTTACTGTGGTGATCACTTCACAATACATGCAAATATTGAGTCATTATGTTGTATATCTAAAACTAATATAACATGTCAATTATGTGTAAATTTTAAAAAACGGAACTAAAAGAAAAAGAGAAAATGATCAAAAACATGAAATACAGAAGCATCATGTATATTTTCTTTAAAGGTTTTATTACCTTTCTCCTAATCTGATTAGAAGTTGTAGGCCTTATACTTAAACATTACTGCTCTCTAAGAAACCGAAATTGCTTTATAGACAAAAACTCTGCCTCTATTCCTGGAGAGACAGAAGCATCTGCACTGGTGTCATGTGGATACAACTAACTTCTCCCTCCCCTCACTTCTCAAAAAGCCTTTAAGGCATTGCCAATAGGCCATTCTTTGTTACTCCGTAGTAACTCGTGTGCCAAGAACAGTTCACAGGTTTGCAGCCAAATCTGGATCAATGTGCAATAAGCATTTTTGCTACAATTGAGTGCATATCCTGTGAGATGGAAGCCCAAGCTGAAGAGCTCACACAAAGCAGGTAAAACATCCTCCGTTCTCAGAGTAGGATAGAGCAAGAGTCTCCTTCTCTGGATATGGGAGAACTCTGCCTTCTGAGTCTGTGTGGGAGTAAGCAACGGCCATAGACCATGCATCCCAAGATGCCATCAAGTGAACTGTGACACTCAGTGGACACCCGTAAGACATTCCTTTAGGGTGTGGTCATGATTGCTTTTAGTTATCTTATTTCTTTTGTGTGAAGTCTGTTCATCTTTTTAAATTCCCCCCAAACACAAATTTCTAGTACAGTTACTCACAAACATCATTGAAGTGCTCATAACTGAACATAACTGAGCTAGTCATACCTGAGCGGCTACAGTAGCCCCTTTCTATGGCAGTTTTCTGTAAAATTCCTCAACTCAAGGCAGAAGAGAGGCTTCAGGAGAGTCTATGAGGAACCAGATCCTCTTGGTTCACTCTGGCCATGCAAATGTGCTAGGGGGTATTTGTCCTCCATGATGCAACCCAAAAAGCTATCATGCCTGACTTTCAGGAGGTCATCTTGCCTTAGCACTAACCCCACATCATCACAACCTTGCCATATCACACGATGACCACCATGACCACCAGCACCCTCACTGCATCCCTGCTACAACCACCATTACCATGACTCATGTACTGAGCTGAGTAATATACCTCCCCACAGTTCATGTCTACTTGCAACCATTGGAAAACAGGGTCTTTGCAGATGCAATCAAGAAGAGCTCATATTGGAGTAGGGCGAGCTCTAGATCCAGAAGAAATGATATCCTTTTAAGAAGAGGGAAATCTGAACACAGAAACACAGACACACAAGGGAGAAGGTCACGTGAAGAGGCAGAGAATGAAGTGATGAATCTACAAGCTAAGGGAAGCCAAGGATTGCTGGCAACCACCAGAAGCTAGAGGAGGCACAAAAGGATTCTTCCCAGAGCTTTCAGAAGGAGGAACCATGGACCTGCCAAGACCTTGATTTCATTTGAATTGCTAAGCATTTATAATCTCAAATTCCCATCATCACCCACTATTTCGGTCTCCACCAGAAAAGCCACTACAATATATAGTGATGAATTATTTTTTTCTGGTTTCCAGTACTTGAGAGAGTAGATTTCTTTTGTTTTCAGCCTCCCGGTTTGCAATGCTTTAAATTGTGGCACCCAACAAAACTAATACAAGTCCCATCACCTGCACTAACCCCACCACTCCCACCATGATCAGCCTCCCTCCCCCTCACAACCACTAGAAAAATATTATGAAAAAGATAACTGAGCTAACTTTAGGTCAGCACTGAGATTCAGTTTTAGTGATCATCAGTTGATATCTTCAGATGAACTCATGTCTGGGATTGGAAACTTGCTTCTGAGGTTACAGATTTAGCATCTCTTCTTTTTATTCCCCAAATGTCTAGTTTGAGCTTGACATGCCCGCTTTCTTCCATTTCCACACACAAAATAAACAAAGATGGTTTGACATGAATGAGGCATCAAAGGTCGTCCATTCTAACCACATTTTCAATAGCACTGGGGGGGGGGTTCTGATCTCTGGAAAGGTAAAATAACTAGTAGAGAGTCAGTGAATCAACTTCTAGCAGAATTAGACTCAGAACTTAGATTTCCTGACTCAATCAACTCTGTAAGACTTCTTGCTGCAAAAGTGGGTGCACTGTCTTTTTATACTTACTACTGAATATTAGGAAGCCATTACGAACAGTATGAACATTCCCCACCCTACTGCCAACTCATTAGCTCACTGAGTCTCACTTAACCTTATCAAGATATTGTATAGACCAGGACCCAGAGATAGAATTATTTAAACAAGCACCATGCTATCAGTGCTGGTATCACATGATAACATTTAAGAAAAAAGTTCTCTAATATTAACAAAAATGAAACTGAAAATGTTTCCACCATTAAGGGGGATTTCCCCAATATTAATTCTATATTTTCATTCTATAACTTATTTTCATTCTATAATATTAACTCTGTATACCTGTATAAAATAGAAATAACTTGGAGGTCTTCTCAGAACCAAGATGCCCTTCAATGGACGAATGGATAAGGAAGATGTGGTCCATATACACTATGTAGTATTATGCCTCCATCAGAAAGGATGAATACCCAACTTTTGTAGCAACATGGACGGGACTGGAAGAGATTCTGCTGAGTGAAATAAGTCAAGCAGAGAGAGTCAATTATCATATGGTTTCACTTATTTGTGGAGCATAACAAATACCATGGAAGAAAAGGGGAGTTAGAGAAGAGAAGGGAGTTGGGGGAAATTGGAAGGGGAGGTGAACCATGAGACTATGGACTCTGAAAAACAATCTGAGGGGTTTGAAGCGGCGGGGGGTGGGAGGTTGGGGGAACCAGGTGGTGGGTATTAGAGAGGGCACGGATTGCATGGAGCACTGGGTGTGGTGCAAAAACAAGGAATACTGTTATGCTGAAAATAAATTAAAAAAAAAGAGAGAGAGAATTCTTATCAAGCAATCAGGAAGAAGTTTTTTGAGAGCACTGATCAGTATGTTAATGAAGATTATCTACATCATGAATCTAAGCATCAACAAATTAAAGAGGGCTTCTGTGTTCTAAAGCATCTGGCAAAGACAAAAAAAAATAATGATAAACATAATTAGGCATATTGATTCTTTTTGTTCTTTGAAAGTCATCTTGTTGTACTAGCTTAGTGCCGTAAGATGCAATCTCTCATAATGAAATGTCACTTTTCTAAACCCCAACTTATGAAAACTTTAGAAGAAAGGGATGGAGGAATTTGGATATACAAACGGAGAAGCCCCACTATTAAAAAGAACTGTGAAGATGAGCTCCCCAAAGCAGGATGTAACTCTGTACAATCCAGCTCCATAGCCCCAGTCAAAAAGAGTTAGCTATCCAGATATCTGGTTAATCTCCATACTCTCAATTAAAAATATTGAAAAATTGTAATTTCCTTGGCATCAGTTCCTTTAGAAACAGTTTTATTTGAAATCTGTTTTTCTTTTACCAAGATAACACTCAGTGTCATAATGTAGTTAAGATAGAGCCTCTCCCACATTTAGAAATGATTATAGGAATGAACAAAACACATATGTTTTAAAAATTTAACCAATCAGTAAGGTATGTGCTGCTATCATTTCATAAGACTTTGAATTACTAGGCATGTGTGATCTGAAATTCCCATCATCATCCACTATTTCAGTCTCCACCAGAGAAGTCACCGTACTATACGGTGATGAATTACTTCTTGTTTTTCTTTTAAAGCAGTAAAAATAGGGCTTCAGGCTTCTAATTAGCATGTATATTTGAAAGCTACTATGTTTTCTTTTAAGGAGTGGATGCAGGTATTCTGTAAGTCTTAGAAAAAGCTAGTAAGAATTCTAAAACCAAATCTATTGCTTGTTTTGTTTAAATTTTTTTTCCCTAAATAATTTTGATCTCCTCTCAAAAATAGGTCAGGAATGATACAGGTGGTAAATGGAAGCTAGAAAACTCTTCAAGTGGTGCTACTTTTCCTAGGAGCACACATATCTCATTGGAAGTCAAGCAGCCGTCTCAAATTTAATAGGTCCCAAAAAGCAAACTACTGACTTCCTGACCCCATCTACCCCAGTGTCCCCTCTTAGGAAGTAACTCTACTATTCACCCAGTTTGCACAGATTAAAGAGACAAAACACTCTATATTTAGTTTCTCTCTTTCCCCAAACCCCTTTGCTCCTGCCTGCTCCCCACTTATTTCTACTGTAGGCACCACTCTCAAAATGTCTTCCAGATCAGAGCACTTCCTGCCCACTCTAACTCCACTTCACACCCATGGTATCTTTCAACCACAGCCCTGTGAAAACTTTCCTGACGTTCTCGTTGCTTCCACTCACGCCCCTCTATCATCTGTTTTCTTCACAAGTCAGCCACACCCCTACTGGGCAGCTTATAACCGGTTCCCATCTCTCACAGAACAAATGCAAAGTTCTTGTAACCCAATGCTGGCTGGCTCCCAGACCTCATGTACTGCCATTCTGTCCCCACCCCCCAACTCTGCATAAAGTCATATTGGACAACATGCTGTTCTTGGACAGGACAAACAGGCTTCTACATCAAGATCATAGCACGTGCTCTTCCTCAGGCATAGAATTTGTTTCTACAGATCTTTTTTTTTTTTCACTTTCTCAGAACTTTCTAATATGCTGCCTCCTCAGAAAGTCTTCTTCCAGCCAACCTATTCAAACTAGTACTCCCAATCACAGCAATGGAATGAAGAATGAGCTCTTCGCTGAATTGACAATTGTGATTTAGAATGAGATGAAAAGGACCTGGGAAAGGTACAGTTGACTGCATAACATATGGAAGAACAGGGTCTGTTTTTCTCCTTAAAAACAAGATTTTTCTTTTTCAAGGAAGATGAAGATGATGATGGCAGTTACGGCAATGATGGTGATGGTGGTGATGATGGTGACAGTGGTGATGGCAATAGCAACAGTGCCAACAGTCAATGAACATATGCCCAGCATTGCTCTGGGTGTTTTCTAATACCCAGTGACAGGTGAACTATAAAATCCATTAAATTCTTACAACAACCTCTGAGGTTGGCACATTATCATCCCCTTTCTGTAGATGGAAATAACTAAGACACAGAAGAAATCTAGAAAAGCCGCTTACCCCCAAAACAAGTTAATTTGATCAAGAATGTTTTTAAAAGAAACATGAATAAACAAAATTATAAAATGTACGGCTATGGAAATATTTAAGGTCTACTTATGTTTGTACAAGGCTGCTTCCTCTTTGCTCTAATAAAGGAAAGATAGCCCAAGGGATTTGGAAGACTCTCAAAGGCAAATTCCAATTATGTAATCACAAACAGCCCCCATGTAGAACAGACTAGAATGCATTCAAAGTGCCAATCCAGCCATAGTATAAAGAACGATTTTTTAAAGAACATGAGAAAAACATGAAAATTGGGTACTGGGCAAGTGCTGATTAAGCAGTAATGGTCTCTAAGAACAAAGAGGAAAAATGCATTAATTTCTAGAAAGAGTAAAAATTGTGACAAAAATGTAAAAGTAACCAAAAGGCTTCCTTCAGTTATGTTCTGTTGAACCTAATAAGGATATTTTTCTGTCTCCTGCTTGGGCTATATGAATTACAGTAACAGAGATGAAAGAGAATATTGTTTTTTAACTCCTCTCTGATTCCATGTTCTGTGGGGAGGCTGAAAGGAAGTCTGGTGTAAAAGAACCGTACACGTCAACCCTGTAAAACTCAGGTCTGTGGCCCAAGAAATAACCCATCCAGGTAGCCAGACTGTTCCCAAATAAGAGCTTGTTTCACAAACCTGGAGGAAGATGGAGAATGGGAAAGGTACCAAAGGACTTTGAAGATAATCCAACACAGTATGATCTGCAGGAAGGGGAGGAGGACAGAATCCATAACCTAGGATTTGTGAAGGCATACAGAAACAAGGAGCCACTGTGTACTCCTGACAATCAAGCCAAATGAATACCTTTTCCTTTTTCACTTAAGTTAGAGAATGGTGCACAAAGCCAAATTCATGAATGCATACAGCTGGGAGGAGCAGCTAGCTAACACATTGCATGAAAGGGTCAGGGTGGTCCTTGCCCAGGGGCCTCATATTCAGTCCTGGGCTTAACAATTCAGAAAAACTGACAATAACAGCCTCTGTGATCTGGTGAGCACTACTTACCAGGCACCTTGATTTGGCACAGATGCCCTCCTTCCATGCTCTCAAACACCTTTGAGGCAGATCCTATGATATCCCAATCCTAATGCTGAAGAAACGCAAGTGAGAGAGGACTTGCCCAAGCTCAGCTCTCTCCAACAGAGGTGGCTTTAGAGGCTGGGACTAACCAGCACACTCCTGCAGGTAGCAGCCAGGATGCTGTGGAATGCATAGCCGTGACCAAGGAAAAGAAGCTAATGAGGCTACTGATTCACCTGGGAGAGGAAAAGCACCAATGAAACAAGATGGCCACCCTCACATGGGAAAGACTGCCATATGGAAGGCACACACTCCTTCTCTTGGCTCCGGAGAGTAGATCCAGGAGCACGGGTAGAAGGTGGAATCTGAATAAGGAGATAATACTTCAAATGATTAGCACCATCTGATACCAGAAGGGAAGGTCTAAGGAGATGGTGAGCCCGGTCACCAAGGGAGCCCCGGCAGAGGTTGGGCAGCCATTCCTGTCAGGAGAAATCAAAAGACTCAAACAAAAGTTGACAATGATACCAGAAGTCCATCAGATTTCCTGCAAATGCTGAGATTCTGTGAAGACGCAGACTCGTGATACAACGAAGATATATTCTGAAGTCTAGAAGACAGATATATTCTTGTTTGTCATCCTGGTCATGAGATGCCCTTTCTTGATTAGCATTTCCGAAAAAGCACTGATTAACTGGTACAAATATTTAGACTGACGGCCCAGTGCTCCGCCGGAATCACTGACTCATTCTGTGTCCGTCTTTAGATTTTAGCATGGAAAAGACAAAACACTGAACATGTTTGTTTTCTCTGACTCTGCACCATTGCCCTGAAACAACAGTGATTTGTACTCTCGCTTGGGCAAGGCCTTTCGGAGGCAGCTAATGAGGCTACCGGGTCCTAGTGGATGAAACTCTCCAGATGGGTTCACTCAAGTGTTTGAAACTGTGCAATGCTGACCATATGATATACTGGTTCTCGTCATACTTTCATCTTTCAACCAATATTAAGCACTATTAGCCAAACGGAAATACCAAAGACAGCAATTTGGCTGGATTCGATGTCTCTATGCAACATTTATCTCCCTTCTGGAAGTTAGTCGTGCTATGTTGACACCAGCTTATTGAATTTTGTTTTCTTTCCTCGTGTTAACCCACTGCTTGGGCTTTCATGAGTTACAGTAGAGAAGACTCTCATACGTGACTTGTGCCTAATCTTTTATGAGAAACGCAGCTGGTCCTATCACTGTTCCCAGAGTATCTAAGAATGATTGTGAGATAAAATTACGTGCCCATGCCGGGCACCTGTGGGTCATGTGGTGACTAAGATGAAACCATATGAGACAGGAGGACAAGGGCTCAGAGTCTGTAAGAAAATGAACCAAGAAAATCCACTTATGTACCGTATCATATAGGTAGTATCAACATCTTCTGAGATCTTTTAAAGTCCATGTAAACAGTCTATGGGAAGCAATGGAACAGAGACTATTAAGACACTACCCTAATCACAAACACACACACACACACACACACACAACCCACCCCGCCGCCCCTGCAATGGTGCAGCACCTGGCCAGCCCGGTCGGTTGAGCAGCACACTCTTGGTTTTGACTCAGGTCATCATCTCATGGGTCATGGGCTCCAGCCCTGCAGCGGGTTCTGTGCTCAGCAGGGAGGCCACTTGAGATTCTCTCCCTCTGCTCCTCCTCCCTCCCCCAATAAATGAATGAATAAATCTTAAAAAAAAAAAAAAAAAAGAAAAAGAAATAAAGAAAGAAACCAGCCTGCTCTGTCACCTCCAGGGAGAACTTGAGCTGCTTACATCCCTCCTCTGCACCACAACCTCTTTTTCAGGGAAATGAAGATCATAGTAATACTTGCTCACACGGGCTGCACAGAGAATTAAATGAGATACTGTCTATAACCCATGACAATTACTGAGGAAATGTTTAACACAGTGTATTTGCTGTCACCATTAACATTATTTTCACTGGTTTCCTTTAGGAAACGAGAAACTAGTGCCAAAGATTTTGAAGTTCGAGGGGTAGCGTTGTCACCACTCCACGGGTGAAGGCACTCTGTGTTCCATGCCACCTATAAGACCCGACCTCGGCCCTTGCTTAAGGCACCTCACTCTACAGGCCAGGCCTGCCTCAGCACCAAGCAGATCCGTAACTGTTTCACTTCTTCTCACAACTCTCGGCCACTACTTCAACAATGCCTCTTTGCCTTTTTATTTAGAAAGCAATCCTGATTTGAGGACTTCAGATGGAAAATCATCCCTGTGACCTGCTTCTATTAAAAAAAAGGGGAAGAACCACGGAGTCCTTATGAGCATCCTCATAAAAGGATCAGCAGTGAGACCCACCAAGTAGGCAGAGATCCCCTCCAAAATGTCACAAAAGCCCTTGTCTACCAGGTAACTAAAATTAAGTGGTGTCAGGATTCCAGCTTCCCCTCTGGAAAGTGGCTTACTCAGCCTGTAGAGTGGACATGCTAATACAGAACTTCTGGGACTGCTGTTAGGCTGCATAAATGCATAAGGGAAATGAATAGCCTGCGGTGTGCCCATAGGTAACCATCATTTGTGCACCGTTTGTACGCATCAGGTAATTTTCCAGTGAGACTAACCTTTCCCCACCTCCTGCAATCTCTCGTCTTAATGCTAGAGTTACTTGAGTTTGTCAAAGATCCCATTTAATTTTAAGACCTAATAAGCTAAAATTTACTTTCCAATGGTGAATATTTCATACATATATACTATAGACTTTACTAATATGAATCCCAGTACTCCCCGTAAGGAGCTGCACACGTTGACCA
This sequence comes from Enhydra lutris kenyoni, assembly GCF_002288905.1. NCBI lineage: Eukaryota > Metazoa > Chordata > Mammalia > Carnivora > Mustelidae > Enhydra > Enhydra lutris. The sequence continues at coordinate 34,067,469 of NW_019154096.1, read as the reverse complement.
CATTCATGTGGAAGCCTGTCTCACTGGTTCTCTTTCCTCTTGATGCCAGAAGCACAGGGAGGCCCTGGCTACAGACCTGCTTCTATCCACTTCACAGGGAGTGGGGATGGTATCCTGGATAGAGCCCCTCATTCTTCACCCTGGGCCACAGCTGCAACAACACCAAGATTAAGTGACTGCCTGAGGATCCCAAAATGGTGTGTATTATTCTTAACACTGCACCCTTCCCATGCCTATTTTTCTTTCCCTTAAGATTTTTTTTTTTTAAAGATTTTATTTGACAGAGAGAGAGAGAGAGAGACAGTGAGAGAAAGAGAGAGAGAGAGCAAGGGCACAAGCAGGGGGAGTGGGAGAGGGAGAAGCAGACTCCCCACTGAGCAGGGAGCCCAACATGGGGCTCAATCCCAGGACTTTGGGATCATGACCTGAGCCGAAGGCAGACGCTTTAATGACTGAGCCACTCAGGTGTCCCTCCCTTAGGATTTCTTGATCTAGAGGTCCCAGCCTCACTAGGAGAAAGAGAGTAGGGAACTATTTTTAGATACCTATAAACGGGGTGCCTGGCTGGCTCAGTCAGTGGAGCATATGATCCTTGATCTCAGGGCTGTAAGTTCGAACCCCATGTTGGTCTAGAGATTATTTGTAAATAAAAATGTTAAAAATAAATCAAGAAACATGTCATTTCTCATCTAAACTTTACATTTCATAGTACAAGAATTGTGTTCATTCTATCACTAGTATGTTCTGAAAATAAACAAAAAGGTGTATACAATCCTGAGGAAAAAAATATTCCAGCAAAGCCAATTCTAAAATTTTTCACTTGCTATTATTACTACTATTATTTCTAACTGAAAATAGACCAGTATTTCCGTTATATCTCTGGATAAATAAAAACACATGCTCTGAATGTTTTCATGTTTACATAGCACTTTCTCAAATTGCCTGAGAAATCCAGCTACCATTTCTAACATTTCCACTCTGGGGCAGCAAAATTTGCTCTAAATTACACATACAAAACTTACAAATTCTAAAGTAGCCTAATTTTAACTCTAGACTTCTGTATTATCAGAATTTAAATATCTGAAACGTTTTACAGAAATCCAGCTAACTTAAATTTTCAGTGACTGTGGCAATCAGTGTCCACTCAAAAATCCCAGCATGATGAGAAGCCTTCCCAGTATGCTTTCTAAACCGGAGGATAGTACATTTGATAGGGTGCTCTACGAAGTTGTCATGTATTTATTTAAGATTCTCAGGCTCTCCCAAATTCATTTGGCTTGATTTCTGGAGTAATTTCGAGCAGGAAATTTGAACATTAAATGAAATTATTTTGTCAAGATAGCTAAGCATTTATAGAAAGAAGAAAAAGTATGTTAAAAGAAAAAAATCTGGTGTCCTACACATTTCAATTAAGTAGACACCCAATAGATATTTTTCCCCTTTTGTTTTGGGAAACCAGATGTCAGATTCCACCAGCGCTGACACCTACAATGCTTCTGGCTGTGCATGACAAACATGTGACCCTCAGAGGCCAGAAGACTGACTTGCTAGGCTCTGTACTCAACAAGATCCCCAAAGGAAGGCAGCCTCCAATTGCTCTGGCAGCTCCAGGGAATCATCAAGCACCAGGCCCTTTATCCTTAAACCTGCAGTTTCATGGTCCCAAAATGGATGCCGCAGCTCCAGGCATCACAAACCCACTGAAACTCGGCAAGTACAGAGCAGAACACAAAAATACTCTGTTGGCTTTCCTTCCTTTAATTCTGCTAAGAAATCCTTCCCTGAGGACTCCAGCCCATCCCCCCTTACCTCTTGTTAGCCGGAACAATGCTTATTCCTTAACTGATCACTGCAAAGAACAATGGAATGGCCATGGATTGCTCAAGCAATCACCATCCATCCCTCTGGAATGCCAGTTCTCACCAATGACCAGCATATTAATTAGTGCAAATGATGAAACTATTTTTCTTCAATTTTGCTCTTTTACCTAAAATGTTGGGGTGGGGGGGAGAAACAGTATTTCTACGGAATAATGTTCATTGTTAGAAATGGAGGCAATACTGCATTAATAGTGAAGAGATTCTAATATGTGACAGGGATTTTATAGCATGCTTTCCCACTGGTTATCCCATTTAACTCTTATACCATCTCTGAGAAGCAGAAATGATTATTATTAAATTTAGAAAATCAAATAATACACTCATAATTAAATTCATGTAAAGTTAACAAATTATTTATCAATCTCTTTTAAAATACCACTTCGATTTTTGTTATGAAAACCCTAGGATATCTGTACTACATGAAAAATTAAGGAAACTTAAAAGGAGATAAAATGAAATTTAAGTAAAATATTTAAGAAAAGTAAAATGGATCATACTCCCACTCAGCAAGAGCAGTTTTCCATAATTTTATGTCTTATTACCAATGTTTATGTAGAACTGGAATTATATATGGTTTTTGAGCCTACTGTTCTTACTCTACCTTAGATGGTAAACATTTTCCCACACTATGATTTTAAAGAAGTGATGTGTTGTCTCTACATGGTTGAAAATTTCTCTTAAGCAAACTTTTACATGTGCTTCTGTGATGAACTCCCTTGAGCAAACAACCTTGAACACATTTCCTTCTTTCTTACCTTCTGATTTAGAAGTCTAGAACTGGAATCGCCAAACAAAGGTAAGGATGAATATTGGAATATTTCATAGCAAACTATACTCTCACTCTTCACTCTGCCTTTAATAATGCTGGAGATTTCAACAGAGATTATGGCTAAATTGTGAGAGACAGGAAAAGTATAGTTTTTCCGTCAACAGTGGTAGATTCAGCCAACCCTGGGCGTGGAGAGGGACTATGAATGTGGGAAGTACCACAAGAGCCTGGTGTTGGGCTGAGGGACTTGCAGAGCTCGCCTTGTCTGGGAACCTTATGTAGAAAGTCCTCACCTCCCCTTTTCTCTGACTGCTTTAGGAGTCATATCCTGCTCTCCCCTAACATGGCTAACCCTGAATGAGCACAGAGCTGGTCTCTAGCTCTAGCTGCAGGTAGGGATTCTGTGTGTCCTATCCCCAACCTTGTATCACTTGGCCTTCTCTCACTTCCACCCTTTTTCTTCTCCAAAGGATAAAGGTTTTGAGGTTCTGCTGAGGTCCCTCCCCCACCACTCAAGCCTGGCGCACATTAGAATCCCCTGGGGAACTTTATGGATACTACTTTCGTCTGCCACTGTTCTTGTAAAAAAAAAAAAAAAAAAAAAAAAAAAAAAAAGATATTCTGATTAGTCTAAGGTGGAGCCTGAAGCCTGGCCATGGGCATATTTTTTTATAGCTCCCCCATGAGATTCAAACTGCACCCAGGGTTGAAAACTACAGATAATATCACCACTGCACAGCATCTACAAGAAGTTCCCCCAGTTTATACTGGGTGGGTATTCCCTGCCCTAGGCTTTCAATGCTAATATATAATATATAATATATAATATAAATATATATGATAATATATAAATATATAATAACATATAAATATATGTATATATAATATATAATATAATAATATCTACCCTACCACACCACCAGCCTTTTTAATATTGTTTGCTCTTTCAGTGGGTTTCTAGTTCCTTCCATTGTACTCTCTATCCAATTACCTTCTGAGGATATCCACTTCTACACCTAACAGGAATGGAGGGCACAGGATGCTTAAAACAACTCTTTCATCCCCAACCCTGATGCACAATCCCACTCACCTCCCAATCCTCCACATCTCAGTTAATGATGCCACTGTGCCCCCCTACTATTCAGGCTGGAAGACTGGGAGGAAGTGTTGATTCATCCCTGTCCCCCTTCTGCTTGCCTACCAGAGGACATCCGTTCTGACAGGGCATGGATCCCACCACACCCGTCCCCACTCTTGTAAGTGCCCTTCTCACTGGTCTCCCTGACTCCAGGAGTGGTCCCGAGGGTGCAGCATCACACAACATCCACAGGGACTTTTTTTTAAAACATAAAGTACATCAGAATCTTTCCCTACCTAAATCCCCCCATGGTTTTCCAGTATAAGAAAAAATCAAGCTCAAGTTCCCTAAACTTTGTCTACCTCTCCTAATTCAATTCTTACCACTTTGGGGCATATTCATTATGTTAGCACACAATGGCCATATTTCTATCCCTCAAGGCCCCTGAACTTTATTTTTTCTCTTTCTGATGCACTTCTCTCCTAGATATTGCCATGCCTGGCTTCTTTCTAACATGGAGGACTCAGTTCAACTAGCCTGACTGCATCTAAGGCCTCCCTGAACACCTAGATAAATTCAAACTTTCTACCCTGCAATCCTGTTCAGCTTTTCTCACTGGCCGAGATTATCTTATTTATTCATATGTCATTGTATGAATTCCCCATTAGAATGCTCCGGGGGTTCGGGAGGCAATGCTTGAGTCTATCCTTTACCCTTCTGGCAGCTCAAGAGCCTGATGCCTAAACAGCATCTGGCAAATAGTAGACGCTTAATAAGTAGCTGAACAATGAAGAACGTTTAGGTGACTGTGTGGAAGAGAAACCCCACAGGCCTGCTCAAGTCACTAACTCACATCAACAGATCTACTGCCCCTCGAGCCACAACAGACGTTTTGTATCATACAATGTTTCGATATAAACAAAACAAAACAAAGCCCTAAATTCTTAACCTCTAGAAATGAAATCTACAACATACCTTCGATCTTACAAAAAAAAAAAAAAAAAAAAAAATAGAAGAAGAAGAGGAAAGTGAGACTAGGAAAAAGTCAGTGAGATGAATTTTGGCTTTCTCCAGAAATATAAATCATCTTACTTTTACTCAGCATGTGAAATCTTGCTCTATAGTTTGCAAGAATCTATCAAGACACACTTTGGAAGAAATACTGTGGAAAAGTATTCTTTACTCAGCATTGAAGATCAGTTCTTAAGAACAATCACCCTGAAGAGAAATGGCATAAGATAGGATAGTGAGAAAATGAGAGGGTTCTTCACTCTTCAAAGGCACATTTCCTCTGCTTCTTGTGTTTGGTGCGTAAGAAATTGAGATATCAGGGATTGACACAGAGCTCAGTTTCAAACTGAGCATCCCACACTTCCAGGGCTATCATACCAAAAGGGCATGCTGGTTGAGTGTGCCTTTCTCAAAGGATGAGAAATTCACGTCCAGATGCCTGGAAACTGGTACTGTTCTCATCAACACCATTCTGAGATTTAGATTTTCTCAGTGTCATTCTCATCCTCTCTACAGTGCTTTCCAGCTTGAATTTTTTTATTTTCAAGCCATCAAGTTCCTAAGTACAGTACTAAATATTTAAGATTAAATTTGGCTCCCAAAAAGAAAACATTAGCTTGTGACATAAATAACATCGGGCCCTATTAATGATTTCAATTTGCTCCAGTTTCATATATCCAAATATCCTTTGGCTCCCAATATATATACACCTTGATTTATCCGATTATTTGATTATCTATTCATTCCACAGTATGTGCCTTACAAGCAGTAGTCATTATTTTGGCTTTTGGAAATGAGGATATTGAGGCTCAAGGAGATAGACTCCATCAAGTTCAGGTATCTAATAAGCAAAACTTGGATTCTTCCAGACTTAACACCCACTGCTGTTTCTATAGTACATGTACCCCTTACACATACACACCCACGCACACCGACTACAAATCACATCATTAAGAGTGTAACTATGATCAAAAGGAAAATAACAACTATTACATGCATTCGATTCTAATTGCTGATTTTCAACCTAATTGGATGGTAATAGCATCGGATAGTAATAAACAAAACAAAAAGTTAACATCCACATTAAATGAAACACGACACATAGTCCACTGCATTAAACTGGCAGGGATTCCCTTTGGACAGCTGAGGACTGAGGGTATTTGGACCAATAATCGGAAAGTTCAAGTCAATCAATTTGGAGGTGTCATCTGAATTTATCCACCTGGGATATAAGATATCCAAGGTGGGGTTTTTTGTTTTGCTTTTTTTTTTTAAGATTTTATTTATTTATTTGACAGAGAGAGAGATCACAAGTAGGGATAGAGGCAGGCAGAAAGGGGGAAGCAGGCTCTGTCTCGAGCAGAGAGCCTGATGTGGGGCTCGATCCCAGGATCCTGAGATCACGACCTGAGCCAAAGGCAGAGGCTTAACCCACTGAGCCACCCAGGTGCCCCTTGTTATGTTCTTGTAGTGTTAAAAAAAAAAAAAAAAAGACACGACCACATAGTAGATGCTAAGGCAACTTGCCTTGATCCTAAAACTATGAAGCTCAAAGGACAGATGTATACATGATCAGCAAAGCCTTAACAGAGTCAGGTTTTTTTTAATCCAAATCAAATTAATCAATGTCTGGTTTCGGAGTTAGAGATATGCCAAAGAAGGGACATCTCTGCCAGGCCCAACAATACAGATAATTGAAGCACCAAGTCTCCCTGCTCCTCATGGAGAAGACTTAGCCAAAGGGAAGCAGAGGCCAAGAAAGGGAGCTACCGGATGCTAGCATGGCCCCGCTTTTCCTCAGGTGGTTCTATTTTTTGTAATGTGACATTTAACAATCCAGTGTCACTCAGTGATGTGCTGCTCACCCACCTCTCCTGGAGCTCACTGGGTTTCCATGGCACTTATTAGCGGGAACAGCAGTAGCCTTACGGCAGCTGGAGACAGTGGCTGTCACAGGGCCCAGGTGCAGAGCAGCTTACACCGCTCTTCCCTGGAGGCCAAGCCTCAACTCAACAGCCAGACCACAGAGCAGAAGAGTGGAAAGGAAACCTTACTGAACAGAACACTGAGAAGGTTCCAGAAAAGGCAGAGACCAAGGAGTTGAGGTAGTCCCTGGGCATCATGGATACTCACAGAGAAAGCTGCAATTTAAACCCTCTGAACTTTCAGGAATTTTTCTTATGTTTGATCCTTGTGTGTATGTGTATGTTCAGGTGTATATTTTCTAGGAGAATCTTACTAGCTATATACCTGTAGGTTAACATTGAGCACTGTGGTTTTACAGACGTCAAGTAACCCAACACTCTATCCCCTGAGGTCACTTGGTCAAGCATTGCTGCACCTTATTCCTTATTTGCTGACTCCCTGTGACCATGACCCATCTTTTATCTGCTTATCTGCCATGCTTTCTGGGTTTTAAGCAAAAAAAAAACAAAAACAAACAAAAAAACAAAAAAACAAAAAACCAACCACCACCAAAACACCTTGTTTCTAAGTTACACTGGGTAGCTTTCATACTTCCAGACCTCAGCTTCTCCTTACAGCATCTCTGGCTGAGATGAAGTCATGGATGATGGAGAGAGGCAGCTGACCATACGGCACATGCAGCGAGGAAAGACTCACAAACTTCCCCCAACAACCTCTGTTTCAAAAACTATCATATGTTCACTCTCCCTTGTAACTAGAGAAATGTAAGACAGAACACCAACAAGATACTGTTTTAAAACTGACTGGCAAAACATTTTGTTTGTTGATTTGTTGTTAATGATCCTTAACACTGATGGGGTGGGAGTTATGGAAAGAATGGAAAGTTATGGAAACAATTCTTTCTTTTGTTTTTAGGGAGAGAGAGGTGGGAAGAGGCATAGGAAGAGGGAAAGAGAGAATCTTAAGCAAGCTACCTGAGAGGTGTTGAGCCCAACACCAGGCTCAATCTCATGACCCTGACATCATGACCTGAGCAGAAATCAAGATTTGGATGCTTCACCGACTGAGTCACCCCAGCGCCCCAAGAATGGGCATTCTGACATCACAATGGCAAGAATGCGAACTGCTCAATCCTTTTTCAACAAGAATTAGGAATCTGGATAAAAAATTTAAGGTTTTTTGTATATATGTTGGCTAAAAGTTCCCATTCCATACTGTGGACTTTTGGGGCAGAATTTTATTTAATAATGACCAAATTGGAACAAACTAAAGTCTCAAGAGGTGATAAGTTCACCTAAGTATTTCAGTATGTCAATATACTTCAGCACAACATCATTAAAAACAGAGTTTAAGTATTCTGTCATAGAAACATTTTAACATAAAATACAAATGGATAGCTAAAAGAATTATTAGAGTATATATAATTTCATTTTTGTAAAAAATACATATTTGTGGAGCAAAAAATTGGGTTAATATTCTACAGAAAGATAACGGTAATTATCTTGAGGTGGTAGAACTACAGTTGACTTTTATTTTCCTTATTGCTGATGTTTTCCAATTTTCCATAGTGAACATACTTTATATAACAAAGAGGAAGATGTTCCAACAACAACAAAAAAAAAAGATAAAATATTAACACTAGCCACTGTGTGTTAAATGTCACTCTGGCTCAGAGCTGTGCTCTAATCAATGGACGGAACCACATTCTGATATCAAAAACCCTCGTGCCAACCAGCTTGCCATGAAATAATGCCTTACATTAAGACACAAAGTGCCTTAGTGATACTGTTTCTTAGTCTTCTGTTCTTCTTGTAACACTGTAAAATTCAGCAAGTAGAAACTCTGTTTAATTAAGGGAGAAAGATATTATGGTTATGTCTAGAACTGGATGAATTTATTTATACTCCCAAATGAAATATTTTCTGTGTGCCAGTAATTCCTCCCAGCCTCCTCATACCTCTGCCTTTGGAATCCATTTACTTTCATGTGTGCACATCACAATACCAGACCTATGGCTGGCTACCATCCTCTCCATCTGTCAGGGGAAGGATAAGAAATTCTCTTTTTTAAAGCTGTAAACAAGCAAAGTTCACCAGACTTAAGGATATAACCGTGTCCCACCTATATAGCACACTAAAAACACTGATATTAGTGAATGGTGAAATGCAAAATACACCACCAAAGTATACTACAGGAAAAACAACAACAACAACACAGGGTCAGGACACCTGGGTGTCTAAGTCATTAAGCGTCTGCCTTCGGCTCAGGTCATGATCCCACGGTCCTGTGATGGAGCCCTGCTTCACAGTATCACATCGGGCTCCCTGATGTGTGGGAAGACTGCTTCTCCCTCTCCCCCTCCCCCTGCTTGTATCCCCCTCTCTCGCTGTCTCTCTCTCTCTGTGTCAAATAAATAAATACAATCTCAAGGAAAAAAAAAAAAAGAGTCTAATAAAATTTAAATATTATTAAAAAAAAAAAAAACCAGCGTCAGAGGTAGGGGGTAGAGAGCAAACAGAAAGAGGAAAGGAGGAGGGGAGACAGCCTCCAGAATTAGTAATTCAAAATTCCACTAAGATTTTAATCTCAAATTAAGAACTGGGCCTCAGGGAATGTCTTGTCCAACAGCCTTACTTACAAGGGGAAAAAAAAGAAAAAACACACTCAATTTCAGAGAATGAGTGAATCCATCTACCCTGAGGTCTCAAACAACCGAGTGACAGAACTGGGCCTACAGCCCCAAACAAGGTCTTGTGGCCTTCCCACTGGGCCTTAATTACTTTTCTCCCTTTTAAAACCACTCTTCTAATTATCCTGCTTCTAATTTTCCTTGGAAGCAAAGAAAAAAAAAAATGTAACAATTAACAAGATTAAGCCAAGAAACATAAACTTCCCTGAGGTAAGACTCGCTGGCGTCTCCCTGTCTCCGTGGAAATCACCTCTTGTTCACTGGATTCTTTTGCATACTGTTTACAAAATGGCCAAGTATCAGAGAGGAAGTGGTAGGCTACGCATGAGAAATGAGAAAGGCTGAATAAGACCCAGAAGAGTCGGAGTCCCTACTCAGATACCCGAAGCAGGCTGTATTGCTAATGCCAAACCTTAGTAGATAGATGGTAGATGGTTAATGGGCTGGAAGCCGAGCCATGAGCCACTTAGTCCATATTCTTCAAACAAGCTTCTGGGAACAGCCATACTTCTCTGAATCTGTCTCCCCTATGGCACACGGCGACAACCCTTCTTCAGCAAAAGCAAAAATATTCTCGAACATCCAAACAGCCTAATTTTCCTAGCACAGAAGCATCTCTATTTGGGGAGGATCCAGAGGTCCAAATGATTGCATATAACTGATCAATGACAATTAGAGTGGACGTCCCGGCACAGCAGTCAAAAGAAAATTGATGGATCCGCTATGGCTACTCTCCCCAAAATGCAGCCTGTGTAATTTATTTTCGTGCAATTCATTTTCATACCTTGTAGCTGCTATCTGGAGGAAAGAAAGCCATTCTAGTAGAAGAAACAGATTATTTCATTCGGCAAAGTAATCATGTCTGGGAATCGTGAGAAAATCCAGTGGCAAACTTCAGCAAAGGGTTTGAGCTTGAAAGTATCCGTGGCCAAAGATGACCCTTCGCTATGGTTTGCCACAAAGGGGCTCTCCTGTCAGGATAAAGAGCTCACTGACCGGCAACTTAATTCAATTTTCACAATGGGAATACAGTACATAAAGACTTTCTGTACCTGGTTGTTAAGGTCTTCAAACCCTAACACTTACGTATGTAGCTATTTTATGGTACCCAGAATGAGAACATACGTGTTCACCGTGACAAACATTTCACACTTGTACTAATATAGTATGGAGTACAAGGGAGCTGAGCGTTGCAAATTTTATCTGTTTGGTACATACTGTTGTATATGTGGATAAGAGAAAGAGAATGCAGATATTATGCTGAGAGTTAATTCTGAAAACCTGTCAGGCCTCTATAAACCTTCGCTCTGATAAAACCTCTTCTGTTCAACATCAGTGTTCAAACAAGGCATTTGCCGCCACACCCTTGTATCACGAGGGCCTCACCCTCGGTAACAGCACTGTAAAAAATTTATTAAGAGTTTCAGATTGAAAACAAATTTTGCAAGTTTCTCCCTCCCCACCCCACCCCCATGCCAAATAAATGAACCACAGCTGCTCCTGGTCTTCCCAACAGCCTGAAAGGCCTCAGCCTCTCCTCGCAGTTCCGGAAAGTAACTATTCAGACCCCAGTCAGTCCCTGTGGAGTTCAGGTGCAGAAAGCCTATCAGGAGGCATCGAGCAGGAAGACAGCACTTCACAAGCAGCCTGTTCTACTGGACCTCTTTTCCTTGGGGTTAACATTTTTGTGTTATCTAGTCATTTAGAAGTAATAGAGCTCTTTAGACTTTTACAACACTCAGCCATTTGCAGTGCATTGTAGGAAACAGCATTTCATTATTTACCATAAATTACTCGGAGCCGCTCATGATGAAAGATGAGCACCAGCGTGCTCCCACGGAAGGTCACGGAGAAGCTCACAGCACCAAGTGAAGGGGAAACGCAGACTAGATGCTGACTTCGTTAAGATCCCATCTACAGCGTTACTGCCTTTCCTTTCAAAAATATCTTCTGATCAAATACACAAAGACCCAAACAAGTAACTGCAAAGGGCACCTTTATCTCCGTCACCAAAAAAAAAAAAGGGGGGGGGACAGATAAACAAAGTATTTCAAGTAAATATCACTAGTATGTGTCAGCTGGCTTATTATAAAGGTTGACCTCAGTGGAAATTATCTGATCAGTGAAAAAGAGAGGAGGAGAGACGCCGTTGGCTATCAATTCTAATTTAACATCCCATGCTTCCGTGGTGTTATAGCCCCTCTATCTGGTAACAATGAGCAACCAAGTAAACTGGCAAGAGTGATGAATGTGATTCTAATCCGAAGCCTCTGATGAACAAAGTGGGCGACACAGTAATTTTGGCTGTGGATACGTGAAAGAAGGGATGTAGCTCTTGTGTCCAAGGGGAGCTCTCTGGCAGGCTGGGTGAGAGCCTCATCTTACACAGAACCATCCTCCTGCTTCCCAAAGCAGCAGGGTCTCCCCCTCTTCCCTCACCATGTGATGAGTGCAGAGAGGTAATCAACAGGGCTACTACCTTTTGAATGCCATGCCATGTCAGCTTTTAATCCCAAAAGGTGCTGAGTAGCTTCTGGAAAAAGGACCTCGATGGAACCAGAAGGGTTTGATGTGGTGATCAATTCATAAAGTAGCTTTTGCCTCTGAAAATTCTAAAGGCAGTCCCTGGTTCATTTAACTAAAATCAAGACTTTCTGCTGGTTATTCTCTTATATCTCTCCTTGCAGATTTTTAGATATTCGAAAGCTACTATTTTGGGTTAAATCTAGGGCTGTGTTGATGTGACTATGCAAAAAAGTAAACATATTTAAACATACCAATTCTTTTGCTTCTTGCCGCATTTTGAAGAGGTAGTGGAATCAAGTCAATACTCAAATATATTCAGCACAAATCACAGGCCATGTCTTTAAATGCTTTGGGACAAATTAGCCTTGGAGAATCTTTACAATTTGCGGCTTGCTCCTCCCTCCAAGTCATCCTGAAGACCTTGCATCTTCGGAAAACACCAGATATTGTGCCAATTGCTGCACCACCCTGACTGTTCCCCACAGCGGCTTAGCCATGTCCTGCCAAACCCTCCCTCCTTAACCAGGCTTTGTCCTGAGGAAAAGAGGAGGCTACCTTATTAATCCCAAGACAGACCCTCTCTGCCCACCGGGCCGGACCCTGCACTCTTTCTAATACAAGAGTGTGCACGCACACCTCTACCTTGGTTAATCCCCTTCTCTCCTGTGGCCTCAAATCTCCATTTCTCTGCCTAAACAAATACTCCCCTGAAATCACCTACGCCTGTTCTAATCACTGTTTTCTGAAGTGGCATCAGCTGGAATCACACACTTTAGCACTTAATCATTCTCTGATACATATATTCTGGTCTTTTCAGCGAAACCATAAACGCAGATGATGAATTAGCTTTCTTGTGGACTGTGCACCCAAATGCTGTCGAACTGTGATCAAAATCACTATTAGGACACAAGTATGGTTTTACAGGTGGAGGATGTGTGAAAAGTGTGATAGCTCATGCTGCCACAGAAACACTCCTGGTACAGGGAAAAGGAAATTTTAAGTAATATAAACACAAGTATCCACTCAGAAAGGCTTAAATTGAAAAGGAGTGTGGGTATCTTGCATGCAATCTCACTAAGCCGGGAATCCTGAGGAAAAAAAGGAAGCTGATGAAGCCAGGAAGACCCTCTTTGCATCTGTTAGACTGCGGGGCATGAAAAACAAACACTCAGCATTATGATCCAGTTGTCTGTAAGTGGAAAAATCCAGAAACTCAGGCTACCACCCTGGTAGCATGAAGCAAAGGCCAAAGAAACATTTCTTTTATATTTTTATGTTTGTATTGAGCTCGATGAATTTTGACCAAAAGAACTCACCCATGTAATCAGCACCCAGATCAAGAAGCAGAAAATTATCAATTTCATCTTAAAGCCTCATATCATGGGTCTCTCCCTTCACTACCTGCTGCTTCCCCAAGGACAATCACTATCTTGACCTCTAACACTCAACATTATATAAACAGTTTTGTTTTTTGTTTTGACTTTTGTTCTGACTCTTTCTGTTCACCAACATATTTGTGAGCTATCCTAAAAGATTTTGAGCACAATTCCTCATCAAAATAAAGAACTGTGTTCTCTGCAAGTCACTACTTTCCACTGTCCTATGGAATTTATCTATCTGTAGTCTCACCACCTAACTTTAAGAGTTAATATCTGATGATTCAATGACAGGCTCACAGAATCTAGAAAGTGTTTGAACTGGTCATCCCACCTGTTCTCATCTGACTTCAGCCTTCCCTTCTAGGACCCTTCACTTCACACTAGCCTTTGCATTCTGCTTTCATGTGATCCTTAAAATAGACCATGTAGTTGGTTAGCAGAAACACAACTGACTGACTCCTACTGGTTATTATCTACCCCAAGCAACACTATTAAAGACTGCCCAACATTTGCAGACTGAAGAGCCATTAAGAAACTCATTAAACTTCCATCTTCTTTATCCTTATAAGGTCAAGGTTAACGATGGAAGGCCCATGGTAAGATACCCTGCCTTCAATAAGGCATTATTTCCCATGAGCAAATGAAATGCATTTATATTTCTACACATCTGCATTTCACAGCAGGAACCCTACTCAGCCAACTCTTTAATGCTGACACCACCAATCAAGACACAAATGTTTGGTCTGAAAAAACAAAAACAAAAACAAAGAAACTTCACAGAACCAAGACTAATAACCGAACTGATTTATGGAGGTTATTCTGTCTCTTCTTTTTCAAAAGTTTAATAACATCTAACTAGAGAGATAATTGTGACCATTAAATAAATACAATACAATAAATCCAATAAATTAGACAGCATTCCCTTTCCACGATCCAGAAATCACCATTAACAATTTGGTATACTTCCCTTGAATATAGTTACTATATATCTTAAATCCATCTATTAATCTGCACAGCTTAATATAGTTGGTACTTTATATAATTTTCTACCTAAAGTTTTAGATAATTATATACTAAACACTTTCCAGTATACTTAAAATTATTAAACAAATAACTTTTTTTTTATAATTCTCGTATAGCCTACATTGCAGCCATGATACACATGGATATAATTCCATCACATGAGCAAAATGACACTTATTTACTATTTATTTCATTTTAACCTAAGTCATATAAATGCACATTCACCTGCCAACTATTTGGCTGTAGAATTCAAGGCTTTTCACTGACTAAATTTGTTACTCTTCTTGTGAAAAGCCACACCCAAAATACATACTGCAATGTTTCAGTTTCAGTTTATTTACAGCGGAATGACAACTTAAAGCCACAGTTCAAATAATCCAAGGGCAGGTTTCTTATGGATATATAAATATACTCCCCCTTAACTTGCCCACAACTTCTTCAACAAGCATCTTTTTCAAGGGATTTATCTTTATAGAGTATATCCAAAGTCATCAATTTAGTTCTAATAGAAACCACAATTAATTCAGTGGTTTGCATCCTATTTGAATATATTACCTAATTACAGTAACAACAACAGGCATAAACAGATTTAGATACAGCTAATACTTGGTAAGCACACCCCTCATTTGGTGAAGGCTGACGCCCTATATCAACTGGAGCTATTCAGCATGAAAGGGCATTTGTTAGTTTTTCTTTTCTTTTTTTTTTTTAATCTTTAAATTTGTTTTAATTTTGTTTTATTTTGATCTTTTACAAACCCTTGTGTTGAGGGCTTTCAGTAGATCTCAGTGAGGGAGCTGCTCTGCTACCTAGGAAACCCCGACCCAGAAGCAGGTGGTCTACAAATGGTTTTGACCAGGTTCCCCAGGAACATACACTGCGTGATGGGCAGGGGGGGTGGCCCCCTTTCTAGCCATGCTGCGTTTCCCAGGAAGAGGAGGTCTCAGCACTGACCCCAGTCCCCAGGAGCAGCGGGGATATTTGTCAGTTTTTTAATCCAGAAATAGAGTCTCATACTGAAAAGTCAGTTAAATAGAATTAGGGTCAAGATAGTGTTTAATATAAACATTTCCTCTCCCCATGATCACTTGTTATTCCTGGAGTCTAGATCTTGTCATCGTGCCAACAAAAACTTTTGCTTAACAATGAATTTGGGTAAGAAATCTCACTTCCCCTCTTCTCGATGAGTACAGCTGTCATTCTTAGTCTATGTGATTCATTCACCGTCTTACAGGGATTCTGATGAGACGGGCTTCCTGCTAGTACAGTGCTCCTATCCTTCTGCATGGCTATGCAGAGTCTGTAATAACCCTATCTTGGGATTTGACGGATTCCCAGTTTCTGTTCATGGATTTGCAGAAGTAGAAATCCCAATCATCCTTCACTTTAACCAAAAGAATGTTTTGTTTTGTTTTCCTTAGGGACCCTTGCTAGACAGAAATGTCAAAGGAGTAAGCAATGACTGGGACCAATGTGGGGTATTCCTGGCTGACTATCAGTGTCTCATGAATGTTACCCTTCTCAGGATTGTTGGCTAGTCAATGGTGGGGACCTTGGAGTATGGTTCCAAGAGGGAATTCAGACTCTTCAGGAGACAGTGCCTATGGTACAACAGCCAACATTTATTCAACAGGGTTGGTATTTCTGTGTCTGTAGGACTCCAAGGCTTTGATTCCAAACATTCCCTGATACATTTCCATTGGTCCGTCTCAGCATATGATGCAGTAACTACTGTAATCAAAAGCAAGTTTGGAATGGGCAAAGAAGACAACTCTGGCTGGATTGTAGGGAACAGAAAAATAAAGTAAATATTCCGTCATTGGTCTACTGAATCACCTACAAGCAGCCACAGGAGAAAACAGAGTTAGAAGATCAAGGAATAGGAGTTTAAAAGAACACATTCTTTATCTTTTGTTGAAACGTCACCTAAATTTCTCCTTGGACTAAAAACCAGGACAATTTCTCTGGTTTGAAAGGTTCCCTTTACCATAGCAAAAAAACAAAGAAACAAACAAAAAAACAACAACAACAAAACGGGTACAGGACAGATGTGCCCTTTACGGAGTTTATGATGGCAAATGCCCTTGTCCCTGACCTAAGGGCTTGAAAGAGGCCATGTACACGATACGGCTACACTCTTATCAATGGATGATTATCAATGGAGAGATTACCTGGAAAATGATCTTTTAACCTTCCTGAGCCTTCAAACTATGCCACTTAGCATGTCCTTGGCAAATTACAGAACCACTCTGAGCCAAGCTCGATTAGCTGTATGATTGAGATCATCATACCTGGACTACTGGCCTGATGGTCTTGGAGTCCTTGTTTCAATCAATCAGTAAGACAAGAAATAAGGCAATAAATAAATACATGAAGAGCTAGCCCTCCTGGCACACAGTAAAACCCCACAAACCGCAGCTCTCACTGTTAGTCCCTGAATTCTCAAGCCCATTCCAAGACTGAGATTTTGTGAAGAATTCTTCCACATTGCTAAAAGTAACATTCATGGCACAGACCTCAACAGACTCTGATCCTAAAATAATGATGAGAGTGTGATTTTTCTCTTAGTAAAGTTCTAAGTCCCTGGCAATTCGCAGGAAAATCATGACGAGGGTCACATGTCATCACAGGAAGGGTATCTGAAGAGGCAGGCTCCATGTTCAGGAATTCCTATCAAATATTTAGTACAAATTCTATTCTCATAACCCTGGCTATAAGGTACTCATGCTAAAATAGTTGCATAGATCCAGATGATTTTTTTTTCTAATTCTCTTATAGCCTACATTGCAGCCATGATACACACTATCACTTCTAAGAAAGGCCTCAAAGAGAAAAAAAATCTTATCATTGGAAGCTGCTAAACTTCTATTATTAGATTTAATTCTCAATTCAGTTTAGAGGCTTGTTTCTGACTCGTCTCCTTTTATGCCTGGGAATGGCCATCCAGGACTTATGTACCATCACCAGCTGTCCTGAAAACAAAAGGCTTCAAACAAAAAAGTAATACTTTGAAATATAAATCAGGATTAAGTGTCCAACAAATACAGGCCAAGATGTTTTCACAATGTTAATAGCAAAGTTCTCCAAAGTGAAAGGTATCCATCTAAGAGCCGTTTGATGGATACAAGTCACTTATCAATCCTCTGAGACCTAAATCACAGTAACTTCTAAATAAAGAGGGGAATAGAATGCAATACAAAGACTGCCTATTGTTACCAATGTTCTCTCCAAACTCCAAAGATTGAACGACAACAAGACAGTGTGGGAAAGGAAGGAAAGGAAGGCATAGGGCATTTTTTCTTTCATCAAGAATCTGAAGATGTCTGTAGATTTCAGCTCTATAGACCATTCAACAATTCCACTCATTTTTCCCCCAAAACTTTGGATCCTCTCTTTGATAAATGTATGTCCAAGATAAGCCTTAAAAAAATGTGTACCGGGGCGCCTGGGTGGCTCAGTGGTTGAAGCCTCTGCCTTCGGCTCAGGTCATGATCTCAGGGTCCTGGGATCGAGTCCCGCATCGGGCTCTCTGCTCAGCAGGGAGCCTGCCTCCTCCTCCTCTCTCTCTCTCTGCATACTTGTGATCTGTCTGTCAAATAAATTTTAAAAAAATCTTAAAAAAAAAAAAATGTGTACCAAGCAAAGGATGAGAAATCGTGGGCTCCAGTTTGTGGAGTGGACTAAATTTCCAAGGTGAGTTGAGGAAGATTTCCACACCATATGTGACTGTGTGTGCCAGCAGATCCGAGAGGAGCACGGGAAAGATCCAAGGGCATACAAGAACAATAATCTCTCGTTGTGATAAAAGATCCCTCAAGCTAGGGCAAACTAACTCCAATATTTCAACTGAATTCAACAGCTTGATGTGCTCTTGGAGGAAAATACCTGGTCTATCCACTTCCCATTTCTCTTGACATAAAAACAGTAAACTATTTTCAGCTTACAAGCTCTTGTACAAATGATACACAAGGCAGGTAATTATCATGACCCTCATTAACCCAGAGGAGGACATTAAAGCTCAAAGAGATCAAAATGCTTCTTTGAGGGTGCACAGTTATCACAGGATTTAAGGCTACAGGTTTTGGGTTTGGTGGGGTGTTTTCGTTTTGTTTTGTTTAATGCAAAACTATGTCACCCTTCCATAAAAATCTCAAAAAGCTGTCATGACCTACTACTAAAGGAGTCACTTTCTTAAACTGGCTCCAGTAAGCCAGCTGACTGTCACCACCCCTCCAGTGTGATGAATACAAAGAAGCTCATTGGATAGTGACAAGGTCATTGCCACCAGGCCAAGCTCAAAGAAGCAACCACACCGCTGTGACCAACTTTTGAATTGTGTGCTTACCAACACTCAGCCAGAGTAACAAACCTGTTTATACCAGTTGCTCTTACTGTCATTATGTAATTTAAATTTGTTCTAAGCCACTGATAGATGATTGCAGAAATGAAAGATAATTGTAGTTTCTATTAAAACATAGGTGAATGCTTTGAAGAAACTCCAAATGGTGACCAAAAAAAAAAAAAAAAAAAAAGAATAAAATTATTTTGAATTAGATGTGCAAGAAAACTTTAAAGAATACAGGCAGAGGACATAGGGACATAGTATAGTATCTCTAAAGAGTCTGGTTCAGATTCCTTCACCAGGGTCTTTAAAGAAGAAAGAGGTAATTAGAGGTATGCCTTAGGAAAAAAGAAAAGGAAGGAAAAGACATACATGCAGAGCACAAATTTATAGACCCATACTCAAGAAAAAGCATTGGCCCTATATCAAGATATGGGAGAAAGCTTTAATTGTCTTCTTTTTAAACTATTACTTTTATAGACTTCTTAAGTTAACCAATTGGCTACCGGCACTGCAATGTCCTAAACTGATGTTTAATATTCATTATAATGAATTAGAACAGTGAAACATGACATGTATTATGAAGATAACACAATTACATGAAAAGACATAATAGTTTATATTCAGTTGAAACACTGTTTTGCAGAATCATACAATAAATGCTGTCAAAATTTTGTATGATTTGTATCCCAATCTAGATGGGACAATAAATGGCCATTAGGTTTTGGCCATGTTTTTGGAATCCTTAATTTTTTTTTTAATTTAAAAAATAAAGCACCAAGACAGTGTAATAACTCAATTGCATAAGTGGGTAGAATTTTTTTTCTCAAGTTTGTTCATCAACTTAGTCTAACATTGTCTTACCTAAAGTGTTGACTTTTGTAACAGCCTGAAATGACATGGAGATGTTATGGCTATCTAGGAAAAATCTGAAAGACTACTGCTTACACTATAAACTAAGAAATAAAAGTCTAAAAAAAAAAATCAAAAGCCTATAAGGAATCTTCAAAAGAGGCATTATTCAACAGGAATACAAGAAATCCCAGGGAACCAGTGGTGAAGATGGAAAATCAAACTAAGCATCTATCCTAAAACTTTCATTAATAATTGCATGAAAGGAAAACACCTATTTAGCTTCATTTTCATCCTGATATTACAAAGCTTTAAATTGAGTCTGACTTCCCCCACCCCTTTCAATACGTATATGGCCCTGGAAGAAACACTTTTCTGGGTGTAGACAAGAAAAACATCTAGGATCTCAAAATGTCTCAGTGGTATTTGTCAACCCAGTATAGCTCGGCTTCGCCCAACACAAAAGTCTGAGGATAAAAACAGATTCAAAGGGGGAATAAAATGAATTTTAGTTCTATTCACAAGTAATTCAAATGCCTTTTACAGACTTAGATTTATGGCTCTTTCCTTGCTCTTATATATTTCAGGGCCAACTTTCATGTTCCATTTTCAACATCCCAGATAGAATATCGAGATATGTCTGGCACTGGATATGAGAGGTTATGAGGAAAGAATTTCTACAAAAGCAAGATGAAAATCTGCCTTCCTCTCATTGTGCTGTGGAGAGGAGGAAGAGCTGGGGGAGCATTTCCAAGGGAAAAGAGATTTTGCTCCCTTGCATACCAGACCTCCCAAGAATGGCACCGATTCACCCTGTACCCACACTCTTGCTCATGGCCCGATCTGGACTTAGAAAAATAACAGACAGAAGTTGCGACAAAGCAGCTTCTACTTGCCTGTTTGTTGGGTTTGGCTTTTTTGTTTGTTTGTTTCTTTTTTTTCCCTTTTTGACTGGTTTATGGATCAGCATTAGGTTAAAAAAAGGCTATCCAGTAAATATAGCACAAATACAATAGGTGACTGGCTTCACAAATCAACCCTGCCAAAGGTCATCTCAATTAGCAACAAAAGGTCATCTCAATTAGCAACACTATTGCCAATCCCTTATCTCAGTCATGGGGAAAAGAGGAGGAAGGCTTGAACCACCCTGTCTTCATGCACCAAGACCAAACTAAATATGGCTCTAGAAAGAGCCTTGCCTAACCTGCCCCAGCCCTTTGGTTTTCTTGTGTGTGTGAGGATGATGAAGTACAAAGGAAGTGTCTAAAAGAGTAAAGCACACAGTATAAGTTATTAAAGCAGAAAAGTCTCACAATCCCACATTAAGGCCAAGGAAATCAAAACATACTCAGGTTGTAATATGTGCTCATAAAAAAAGCTCTGGATTGAATTTCATAAGAAATATTGACCTCAAGCTCTGAATCCTCTCGCTTTGGTGGGGTTGGTCCTGCTATGCTAGAATTCCTTTGGAGGCTCTGATTCATGTAAATAAAGAACAATATATAGAAGTAACTTTATTTTAACAAATTATATTTAAAGCTGCTATAAAACAACTAAGAGTATTCTTATTGAAAAACTGGAAACTTTTGAAACGAATACAGGAAAATACTACCTGTTGGATGGGGACATAGGGTAACAGGGAGACAGGCATTAAGTAGGGCGTGTGATATAATGAGCACTGGGTGTTATGTGCAACCAATGAATCACTGAACTCTACCTCTGAAACTAATAATACACTGTATGTTAATTAATTGAATTTAAATAAATTTTTTTAAAAAGAACACAGTGTTATCAAAGGCAGTCTTCAAAATTACAATAGGTATGGCTAGGGAAAGTTTTAATGATATAGACTCAGTTATAATAAAAATCATCTCCATACCACATTTATACACCAATAATACATTCTACATTTACCTCTTCACTAAATACAGTATTTGAGATTGTGGTCTTACTTACTGTAATTAAATATACTTTCCAAATAGGGCCCTAAAACTGACCAATTAAAAGTGGCTCTTTTCTCTTGTCTTCAGTTTCTGAATTTACCCAATGATTCTTAACTTTGAACTGTTAAAACAGGGTTTCTGGCTGAGTAAAGTAACAATCCAGAGGGGCACTCAAAACTCTGCATGTAAGTTTCAAGTCTGAAACTACAACTCAATGTGCTATAAAATGTTCTTTGTAAATGGGTCAAAATCATTGTTCCTCTCCTGCCTAGAGTAAATCTTCCTTTCTCTTGGAAAAATTGTGAACTAATCTACATTCTCAGAGGCAAGATACTTCAATGAGGTTGTTGGCGAAATAATCTGGTAGCCATAAATTCAAAATATTTGCTTCTAAAACATCTGAAGCTAAAGCAAATTGTGGGCAGCTAACTGGGAACCCAAGAGATCCCAGTAATGTGGAAGAAAGTTTTGGTCCAGCTCAGTGTCTAAAGATTTGAAGAGGACAAGAACTTAGTCAACTTCAAGCCCTTCCCCTTCTTCCTTTTAAATTCAATCTCTGTCTTTAATCCAACAGAAAATTAGGAAGAGTCTTCTAAACTGAGCTTCCCGCATAACAAAATTAACTTTTGTTTTGCCTATTACCATCAGCAAGTGTGTTTATTCAAGAGTGCACCAGCCTCTTTTCCTCCAAAGAGCTGTGCTGCCTTTACAGATACAGATCCTTCTTACTGACCTAAGACAAACACAAAGACATTCATTCTGTAAACCCTGAGATGTTCAATTGAAGAGCAAAGACCCTGGCCATTAAGGAATTAGTGGCTTAGTCTTGAAAAAAAAACAGAGTCTCATCTTTAGCTGTCCTCAGGTGCTACAACATAATTCATGACTTTCATTTAAAGAAGAAGAAGATGAGAAAGAAACCAAAAAAAAAAAAAAAGAGAGAGAGAGAGAGAGAGAGAGAAGACGAAAACAAAAAAATCTACTAAAGTAGAAACTAGGAAAAAGGGGAATTTTTCTCCTGGGAACTTTAGTAACACACCAAAACAAGTGAAAAATAAAATGCAAGGTATTCAGGCCATTCTTCAGCCCACAGTGGCAGTGTTAATAATCCCTCAAATGAAATCTTTATATCCTTTTGTTAATCACCCTTGGACAATCTTGGACAAAAAAAAAATAATAATTAAACTATCTTTTCTTTAAATTACCATATAAACCTAACTATTTAAATTCATCCTTTATGGAAACTGCATAATCTTTCTCTCATTAAAATTTCCGTTGTTGATATATGCAAACCAGGTCAGTTTCTATTGGATTTGCATACTTGTGTTTTATCCCTTAATTCAACTCCTTGTTGAAGGTTTAAAAAAGAGCAAGAGGTGGACCTCAGATACACATAAAACAAATGCTACTTATATGTCTAAGTGAACATTGACACCATTTACAGATTCTCCCCCCACCCCTTTTCCTTGGGGCTGAGAGTCTTGTCAATAATCATTACTTATTAAACAGGCTGCCATTCCCTTCTACAGAATGTAGAAAAGGAGCATGGAGAGGTAGAAATAATTACCTTGGGCTTTTCTTTAAAGACCTCTGGAATGGAACGCAAGGAGATCAATTGAGAAAGAACATGAAATACCCCCCCCATGTACAAGACTCCCCCACACATACGCACATACACAACATACAGTTAAGTACACCCACACTCCATTATTCATATCAATTGCAACAAAAGATAAAAAATCTGAGGTCATCAGGATAGACACACATATATTTTCAAACCACTGAATATGTCCAAACACACATACACTTGCACATCCTTTATCCTCCACAAAACTCAAGCTAGATTTGCTGAGAGAAGCCTCTGAACTCCTCCTGAGAAAATGTGCTCTCAAAAAAATGACAGCTTCAGCCAAAGGAGAGGGAAGCAGCAAGTTAACTGGGTTTGACTGCCATTCTGGTTTGTGGCAGATTCCCTCCTTCCCCTTTTCTCCCTGACTCCCAATTTCTTTTTATTTTTTTTCCCCCCCAAAGTCAAAGCATTAAGGCATTTCTCTCCTGGACCTTACCCATAAATGTACTAAATCTTTTTTTTTTTTTTTTTTAGTTTCCAGGGTTAAATAACAGGTTAGTAAGACCAAAGATCAGAGAAATGAAAAATCGCCAGATGACTGAAAGCAAGCCAGGTGTTCCTACTGAAGAGTTAATGATGAGCCCTCTTCCCTTCCTCTCCAGATGTTTTAGCTCAAAACAGAAATACAAGGTAAAGATAGTTTTGGAGAACAGGCTTGCACAGAACTTGAACTGGCAGGCTGGGGGTTTGTCCTAAATAACCTTCAGAGATTGCAAACTGTTTCCTGTATCCTGATCAATAGTCAAATTCAGAAGCTTCCCAACATTTCCCTAGAATAAGAGAAGGTGGGGGTAGGGGGAGGTAGGTCAAGTAGTCACACAAAACATTTGTAAAGATATACAGAAAATATACACCACCTAATACAAATACGTAGAAATCTATCACTCTTTGGGGTAAACTGGCCAGTACTGGCAGCAATCCCACCCAGGCTGAAGATGATACATTCATTTACAGAATGACCTGTTTCAAAGGGTTTGGACGTTCTCCCCCTTGAGTGTAGAGAACTCGGTCCAATCCCCCTTCTATTTTTCAGGCACAGAAGGAGGGGAGATGAGGTTTCACACCCCACCTTTGGGAAAGGAACAAAAGCAAATGCTTGACAGGGCTAAAAAAACTCCTCCTCCATCAGGACCCTAAAGGCGGTAGCTCAGCAGGGCTCCCTTCCTATCTCCCCCTACTTAACTCACTCTGGGCGGCCACAGAATCAATCTCTACACCCCGGAAGGGCCGGCCAGGTGGGGAGGGGGGGAGGAGGAGGGGGGATAATCGCTTTAGCCCTCCGCCAAGGATCGCCTAGTTTCCCTACCTCCCCCAATGGCTTCTAATTAACCCTTCCCGGTCCCTGTCCGGGTCAGGGCTGCTGTAAGTCTACAGCTTCATTCTATCAACATTTCCATCAAATCATTCCCTCCCCCCACACCCCACACACACCCACACGGACATAACTTCCCTTTGTGGTTTATCCTCGGTCAATTTGCATGTGCTTTTCTTTCACTCCTTCCCACCGACGGGGAAAGGGCTCAGTGTTTTGGGGAAGGCCCTTCCTATCCCCCCCAACCTCCACTCCCCACCCCCGACTTCCCACCCGCCTCCCCCACCTCTCAATAGGAGCCGGATCCCGGAGCTTTCCAGCAGATCTGCAGTGAGCAGAGATCGCGCTCGCGTTAACCCTTTGAAGGGAATTAGGGGATCGGTTCTCGTTTGGGACCCACTTAAGTAGGCCAGGTGGAGCTTGACAATCTCTCTCCGCTTCCTACAGCCCCCACCCCCACCCCGCACACAGACCCAGAACACACCCGCACCTTTTTCCTCCCTTGCGGCCACTTTATCTCATTCAATGCTCCAACCTGGAATGGGGGTGAGGGGTGGAGGATACTAGAAGACCGGCGGCGGAGGGGAAAAGACAACAGGAGGGTAAAACGGACACTCAGTAGTAAATCAGAGTTCAGACCCAGTGTATACTTACGAAATTTGGGGCTGGTGGTAGTTTCTGGTGTGGTGGTGGTAGAAGAGGAGGAAGACGAAGAGGAGGAAGAGGTGGTGGCAGCATCCTGAAAGGGAGACAGGGTCCAGGACGGAGTAGAATCGTGAAGGTAGGAGGAGGTAGCGTATGCCGCAGTGGGCCAGGAGGGCATTGCCTGGGTACTGGGGGTTCCTGGCACCGGGGGTCGGGAGCCCGGCGTGCTGCTACTGAAGAAGGGGGCTGTGGTGGACAGGACCGTCGGGGGGGCCGCAGTGTTCCGTGCGGTGGTGGAGCGCGGGCTGGCCCGGATAGGCACCCGGTGCCCGGGAAAGCGAGTGGGCGCGCGCGTGATGGTCGTCAGGCGGGTGCTAATCCGGTTGGGCGTCCTGGAAGAGGCGGCACCGCCGGCGGAGGGGGTGGCGGGGGACGCAGTAGAAGTAGTCGTGGTGGTGGTCTCCATGGCCTTGGGGAAGGAGCTGGGCTTGGAGAGGAAGAAAGGGTCCTGGCCCATCCCCTTGGAGTCCACCAGGTCGGTGGGCACGTATTCCTTGACGGAGCCCACCACGATCCATTTGAGGAGCATGAGACTGAGCCCCAGGCCGATGAAGCCAATGAACAGAGGCACCACGCACAGCCACGTCTGCTGCCGGTTCCACACGATGCAGTCGCTACAGCGTAACTCCCGGGGGGGCTCGGCCGCCCCTTCGCCGCCGCCGTCCGGGCCCCCGCCCGCCGCTGCCGCCGCCGCAGCCGCCGCGGTGCCCTCCTCGGCCGAGGCGGCGGCTGCCGAAGCGGCTCCAGGTGGCGAGGCAGCGGCCGCACCTTCACTCATCCTAGGAGCCGGTCTTCACCTTCGCCCCCCCGAGGGCCGCGCCAGAGGCATGGGGCCGCGCGGGCCGGGCGCGGGCTCCGGCGGCGGCGGCGGCGGGTTCGGGCGCAGGCAGCGGCCGCGGCGGCCGCATGCAAATCGGCTCCCTGCCCCCACGCCCCTCCCCCCGAGAGGCGGGCGGCGGGCGGGGAGGAGAGGAGCGGGGGAGGGGACGCGGGCCGGGGAGGGGGCGGCGAGGAGCGCGGAAGAGGGGCGAGACGGGCCCCCGGCGCCGCGGGCCGGTCAGGGAGCAGCTGGGCGCGTCTGCAGCCCGCCAAGCGGCCTCCTGCGCGCCGGGGTCCCGCTCCTGCTGCTGCTGCTGCTGCTGCTACTGCTGCTGCTGCCACCGCTGCTGCTGCTGTTGCTGCCGCTGCTGCCGCCGCCGCCGCTGCCCGCCGCCGCCGCTGCCCGCCGCCTGCATGCGCTCCAGCCGCGCCGGCATCCTCGGGGCGCCGCGCCCGGCCCGCTCCCCGGGGCGCCCGCCCGCGCCGCCGCTGGGCCTCGAGCCGCGTTCAGAGGCTGAGCCGGCTGGCCGTGGGATGTCGGGCGCCGGAGAGCCGCATTCCGACACAGGGGGCAGACCTGGCCGCCGCCGCCGTTCGCCCGGCCCGGCGCGCCGCCTTCTTCGGCCGCTGCTCCGCGAGCCCGGGCTATACGGTGCACCTGTTCTTCAGCCGGCCCGCAGCCAACCCTCGGCCAGCACTCTCTGAGAGAGACCAATCCGAGCGCAGCGCGGAGGGCGAGCGGCCGGGCTCGCCTCGCCTGCGGCTCCGCGCCGCCGCCGCCCAAGAGTCAAACTCCAGCGAGCTACGGCGTCGCCGCCGCGAGCCCGGGGCCGGGGGCGCACGGGGCGTCCGCGGCGGGTGCTCTCGGACCCGCCGCGGAGGGAACTGCACACGCCACAGAGGAATCGAAGTCGCTCCCCGGCGCCGCTGCTGCCGGGTCACGCTTGGGGAGGTGAAGCGGGAAACCGCGTCGGGGATTTCAGGCGACGCGGACCGCGGCCGGAGATGGCTCCAGCCGAGCTCTAGCAGCCGGGCGGGTGCGATGTGCGCAGAGTCGCCGTGGACGGGCTGGGCTTCAGGCAGAGTGGCGCCTCCCACCAGCACCTAATGGTGGTTTCTTAATGTGCACAGGAGAAATAAATGATCCAAGCAAACCCCCACTTGGAAGCGTGTGGCAAAAGCAGCTCCCGACGGATCGTGAGCCCGTCTCCCGAGCGGATTCGGCGGGGTCAGACGGACGCTGCGGGGCGAGGGAGCTGGGCCTGTGCTCGTGGGAGGTTGTCTGTGCACTCCCCAGCCTGATGGCGGGTGCTCGATGGAGAGCCACCTTTCCGACGAGTTCCTCAGAGAGATGCTGGTGAAGCAGACGACCTTCGTGCATTTACACCTGGCAGATATCTCCAAGCTGATTGAGAATAACTTACCTTAAAAAACAAAAAGTATTGCCTTTAAATGTAGATGAAAGCTCAGGTACACCTGTCACATGACAAATGATTGTGAGAGCTAAAACCGAGAAGGATTTGGGTTGGTGTCCAAAATTGCGTTGCTGGTTTCTTACCTTGGGTAGAGAGGCGAGGGTGCACCTGTATGTCAGGTGCAGTGTGGGACCTGCCTGGGAATCTGGGGGACTGGGCGAGAAAGAAAGAAGGGTTAGAGAGCCAGCATCAGCATGGTTTATGCTGATGATGCATGTCAACTCTCCCCAGATTTCCTGGTCTAAAGTGAAAACTGAAAAGGTGTGTTTATTTACAAACTCGGAGAATGAGAAGTTGAGGGCAACAGCCTCCCCGTACAACTCCCCAGCACTGTAAGACTGACACGGAGGCAGGAACCAGCGTTCTCCAGTACTGTTACAGTCTCCACAAAGATGAAGTTTTCAAGGTATCCATTTTATTCACAGGTGGAGAGCGAAACAGTACAGTACGCTGAGAAGACTGCAGAGAGCAGAGGATGCATTGAAACGGGAAGCCCCTGGGATTTGGTGCCTACCAGAGTATTTTGCACAGACACAGTTAATAAATTATTTTTGATGGCAGTAATGCGGCTGTCACCTTTTTCAGCTATAAAATTGAGACTTTCCCCATAGGAAAGCTTTTGATTTTTAGTTTGATAGAACATGTCCTAATCCAGTAGTGCTGAATTATGATTCCAAAAATTGCAATGGGAAAAAAAGAGAGAGAGAGAAAGCCACAAAGCTTGAATCCATATTCCTTCAGCTTTCCAATCCAAGGCACACTCCTGTTAAGTAAAAATTGACCCAGTCTCTACCTTCTGCGGGTGCTGGGCAGTTACTGGCCAGCCTTTCCTGTATAGCAAATAAAACTCAGCTTTTGCACAAAATGCTGTGAAAGTATAGCAGGTGTTGTCATTGGCCATATGAGACAGGAAATTACTTTTCCAGAAAACACAACTAGTTCATGGGCTCCCCCAGCATTTCTGTAATCCCTCCCTTCTTTGCCCACTGAAGTAAATCCAGGGTACTAAGAGGTATTGTAATGCTGCCGCTGGACAAATGCTCTCCTGAAACTGTACTCTCACTGAATTCACCCCATGTTGCCTCCATGCTCCCCAATGCCTCCCTCAGCTGCCTCTCCAAATTCCTTCCACTTCTCTTTTCCACTTAGCTTTAACAACTTATTCATTGTTCCCCGTTGAGCTCATTTTCTCCCAGATCCCAAGCCATTGCACTTGACTACCATTAGCTGCTCTCACAGTGAAGATCATCACTAGAGGAGGAGGAAAAAGCCCAATGCTGTGATAGCCTTGTATAGGGGAGCACATTGTACCAGCCCAGCCAAGAAAGTTTGGCAGATGCAACCATTGTTAACTTGCAGTTTTATGGTGAGGCTTCCTGGTAGCAGGTGGTTAAGCACTGGAACTGGAATCAGGGAGGGGGTGTGGGCACAGCTGAGTCAAGGACAAATGGTGGACACTCGCACTGCAAATGAGCAACCAGGAGTCTGTCCCATCGTGAGGAGTCTCATTTTGGTGACTCTCAGTTCCCTGAAGCAGAACACTGGAGAAATAGCTTCACGCTCAGGCTCCAAAGACAGGATTTCAAGTTAGACCTCTGGCCCCGAGAAGCAATGAAGTCACCCTGGGCTTCTATTTTCTCATCTGTGAAATGAAACTATAATATCTACATTCTACAATAATTATATGAAATTCTATAGCTAAATGATCTACTACTATGGCATCTTTAAAAAAAAAAAAGATTTTATTTATTCATTTGCCAGAAAGAAAGAGATTGAACACAAGCAGGGGGAGCAGCAGGTAGAGGTAGAAGCAGGGAGCCCCCCAGTGAGCAAGGAGACCGATGCAGGACCCGATCCAAACACCTGGGATCATGACCTGAGCTGAGGGCAGATGCTTAACCCACTGAGCCACCCAAGCATCCCCATCGCATCTTTTTAGCAACATTTTCAGATACCTTCCTGGAGAGAGAGGTATGAGTTCTTCTAATAAATAGGCATGACATACCTCAGCCTCTCCTGAGTTCCATCTCTGCCTGAACATAATCACCTTCTGGATGCCTCCTGTGTGATCCACTAACACATTAAACTCAAAATTTATGACCATTGATTAAAATTTGCCCACAAACCAGCATTTTTATTGAACTTCAGTTTTTCCTTTTCGTTGCCACCAAAATACAGGAGCTGTGAGTAGCAATGCCATCCCTGACTCCTAATCTTTCACACCCCTAGTTCAATTAGCTATCATCATTCACAATACAATGTCATCAACTTGGGCTCCCTCAATTGTCAAGTCTTTGGCAAAGGCCCATCCTCAGAACCACAAGGGTAGAAGTGAACTTAGTGGCCAAACACCCCCCACTGTGACATCCTCCAAAACATCCCACCCCAGCAGTCATCTGGATCCAGCTGTAGCTCTAGAGAAAGCACCACTTACTGGCCCAGCCTGTGGACAGTATACATGATTACAAATGTCTGTGTGTTGAGCTAAAAATCTGCCTTCCAATATTTTCACCCTTTCTTCTGAGCTCATCAACTAGATCAACCTTTCATGAACTAGGTGCCAGACATTGAACATACAACAGAAAACAAAACAGAATCTCCCTACATTCATGGAACTCATTTTAGTGGGAGAAACTGACAATAAGCAAACATACCAAATACATAATTATGTATTCTCTCAGAAAAACGAGAAGTGCTGTTTTGCACCACAAAGGATATGCCTTTTTGGTGTGATAACATAGGCTATCTCTTCTTCAATCTCAATATTTCCCATCTATTTGTCATCCTCATGGGCCATGAGGACCTTACCCTCCTGGGAATACTGTGTTCTCTTAGGTGTGCATTTCCTGGATATTTATGTTACCACAGAAGCCAGTCCAGCCTGCAGAATCATAATAGTCTTCATAACATCCACTAGAGCTGTGTTTATAGACAACAAGGTATCTCAAAACATTTCAGAGGAAACATTTTTAAAAGGTTTCATGAGGTTAACCTTCCCATGGATACATATTTTTTAGTCTGTCTTGGTTTAGTCCACTACTATTACTATTACGATCACATTTCATAGTAAACCATGGTGACCTTTTTAAAAAAGAAACTGATTGTTTTCTTTATAGGGCTCAAGGAGCAATCTTATTTATTTCTTGAAAATGCTTTATATCTTACATTTAAGGCCCACCCAAATGTACTAGAAAATTTTCCGGGTGGATCTGCCTGTTTACAATGCCTTGACTCCCAGGATTTGAGCATTATATCCCAATATCATAAATAAAACACACCCTAAAATTTATAAATTCTACAGAGCAAAAAACACAAAGTGTAAAGGTGAAGAATTCCAGTTGCAGCTCTCCTAGTCAAAAAAGATGATTGTAACAATGCTTGGAGTTAAGGTATTTAGAATCTCACCTAACTGCTCTCCCACAAATTAGGAAACACTGAATAACCAGGTGTGAAATTTGAAGTTTTGGATGAGACACTAAGACAAAATAGATGTGAAATTTCAGTGGGAGTTGCCAGAGGACAAGGTCCAAATTTCAAATAGGTTAACTAAGAACTGGGTGGGTGGCACCACACATGGTCGATGGAGGGAGGATTTCTGCGAAGATTTTTGTGACAGAACCTGTGCTCTGAGTTCAAAGTGAGAGGGAAACAAGCACAGAGCCTTTTTATACTGAAAGAGGGAGGAGAGCCTCAGAGGAGCAAGTTACAAAGATCATTACTGGACTCCTGGCGTTTGGGCAGACCTCAGTGGACGGGGGTAGACACACAAGCAACAGGAAGCACCAGACAAGAAGGTGGTGAAAGTGGACAACGGCAACAGAGGGTAGTTTAACCATCTGCCATGCCGAGAAGGCTAAAGCCACCCTATGGCATTAAGAATCTAGCTGGAATGCAGAGTGACTACAGAGCAGAAGTGGAAGTAGAAAATGACCTGGAAGCTCAGTGTTGAAGGATCTGAGTGTCATAGTGAGATGTTACCTAATTGGGGTTTTTTTGTTTTTTTTTGTTTTTTTTTTTTTTTGCATTGAATTCAAACTGCCTGTATTTTATAGTATCAACATGGAACTTTACTCCTGGCACTCAAAGTTACCACTGTTTGTCTTATCTAGTTTTTGATCCTTCATCAGGGTTTGCCTTTTTAGCTCTTGTATCTTTCCCAAATATTGATAGTAGATTTTTCTCAGATCAGTTCATCATATGACTCTATTCTTTTAAAATCATTTTGTTGGATCTAAAGTTGGAGGATGGGTAGATGGAAGTTTGCTTTGACAAATCACCAATCAACCAACGATAGACAATCTGGGGCTTTTGAAAAACCCAAGGAAGTGTCTTCTCAGCATGCTCAGAAACAAAGGTGGTAGATGCATGTTCTCTCTCACTCCCTCTTCAGACTACAAGATTTCATTTGGCAATTCACATACCTCTCACCACTCCCTGATCAGGTTAAGTCTAAGTTAAGTTGCAAGTATAGAAGACATGCAATGTAGAAAGCCAGCTCCCTGAAATGCTTTCTTGTAATGGAAGAAAAAGAAAAAAATCTGTGTCTCAAACTCCATTATCTGTAAGAAACCTAATACAGCTACATTCAGGAAGAGTTGCTGTGAGTTCATGTTTGTATAAATAACATTTTAGCTTCATCTCGCCCGTGTTTTCTAAGATTCTACATTCTGCTCCCTCAGACTTGGGGATGAAATTTTCATAATCCTCTAAAGAGAGAAAACACTCAGATAACGTTCCACAGTTCTCCACTGGTTTACTTTATGTCTGCACTATGGGAACTTTCTCACAAGCTGCTCACAGAAACCTGAGCACAGACAGCATTGGAGCAAACCGCCCAAAGCCTTCGGCCGCAAGAGCTGACGTGCCCAACGGGAGCCTACCTTCTTGCTTTATCTACAGCATAGTAAGATAAGAGTATGAATGTAGAGTAATTTCCCCCCACGATCTCTTCTGAGGATTATGGTAGTCTATGAGGGTTTTTGAGCGTTCCACAAAATATCTTTCATTTCCTCTATCAACTCCAGAAATGTATTCTGGAGATACAGTCATTAGTAAAGAAGAAAGAGCAGAAATTTGGAGTCAGCAGCTCAAAAATAATAACAAGTATTCTTTTTTTAATGAAAATGTAGATTGCCTCTGTGCTGCATTCTCTTAGGAGCCCATCTTTTCCAACAAGTTTTGCTGAAGATATTTACCGGAGCTTGGCATTGTGTTGTTTCCATCAACAAGCTGGATCTTAGAGGGGTGTGTAAGCTTCAGGACAAACAAAAAAGCATTGTGGAGAAGCACTGGCCCCATCGCCCCAGGTGACAAATGCACATTTATTTCCTCTGTTGCGTGGCATCCAACACACACACTACATGACCTCCTCATGCAAACACTGGTGCAGCCACTCTGGAAACAGTACAGAAGTTCTTCAAAAAGTTAAAAAGAGAAGTACCCTACAAACCAGCACTTGTACTATTCGGTATTTACCCAGAGGATACACAAATACTGATTGAAAAGGGGACATGCACCCCAGTATTTATAGCAGCATAATCAGCAATAGCCAAATTATGTGTATGTGTATACACACACGCACGCGCGCGTGCATATGCACACACACAATGGAATATTACTCAACCAAAAAAAGGAATGAACTCTCGCCATTTGCAATGAAGTGGATGGAGCTAGAGTGTATTATAAGTGAAATAAGTAAGTCAGAGAAAGAAAAATAACATGATTTCACTCAAATGTGAAATTTAAGAAAAAGAAATGGATAAATATATAGGAAAGAAAAAGAGAGTGAGAAAGGCAAGCAAACCATAAAAGCGACTCTTACCTATGGAGAGCAAACTGAGGGTTGCTGGAGGGAGGTTGGTGAGGAATGGGTTCAATGGGGGATGGGCATTAAAGAGGGCATTTGTTGGGGTGAGCACTGGGTTATATGTAAGTAATAAGTCACTAAATTCTACTCCTGAAACTAATATCACACTGTCTGTTAACTAACTATAATTTAAATAAACACTTGAAACGTTTAAAAAAAAAAAAAAGGAAACCCAGAAGATTACCAGGAATAAGTATTAATAACTCACAGCAGATTTGGCCCATCTGTTTTGTCTCTAAGAAAGGATATCTCAAGAGGACAAAAGTTGCTTGGTGCTTATAAATTGAGAAAGAAGGAAGGAAAACACCATCTAGTTTATTTAGAAAAAAAAATATTAACTAAAACCGAGGAGGCTAACAGTGCTTACCCCTAGTGAAATAGATACTCCAAGGGGTTTTGAAGACTTGAAAACCCCACTCTTCATCCTACCTTTGAAACTTTTACCATATGATGGAGGATAATTCCTGATTTTAAACAAAGTTACAAACGTATGTTTATATATGTCTGTGACCACGCCTGTGTGCAGTGCTGAAGCTGAATGCAGACAGTAAAGGGGAAAATATTTTAAAAAGAGTACTCTAGCACTGCTTGATGATGAACTTATAAACTGGCTCCGGAGTTTTGTTTGGAATTATCTGAATAGAGTTGTAGTTACGTTCGGCTTCACTGACGCCAAAGAAAAAAGAGAACAAGTATAGAAACTGATTTTACTCAGGCAATAGCAGTAAGGGGAACACCCCAGTTCCAAAGATCAGAATGTCTCAGCCTGATGGGTTTGCCTTTGATTGTCACTGGGAGGCAGGAAGAGTGATTTAAGGTTGAAATTGTTTTTGCAGTTAGACGAAGTCTAGTCACCTGAACAGGAAATGTTTATCTTTGTGTCTATCTAGTTTTAGGCGGACAGACCTAGTCTTAGGTAATCATTCAAGAGATAAAGAGCAAGAGGCTGGAGGGTCTATAGATGACCTTTAAAGCAGGTTCAGAAGAAAGAAGAAAGGTCTGTGTTTGCCGTCATCACAGGTGAAGGGGGGTCGTCTGTAAATCTTACGGGAGTCATGAGAAGGAGTTTGCAAGGAGTCTTGTCTAAGTCACATGGGGAAGAGTGGTTCTTGGTGACAAGCCATTTCTTGAAACATGAAAGGGTGAAGGGGTTTTGAAAACCTAAACTGTGGGGATGGTTTTCTTGACTATTGTTTTACAGGAGCACAGATTTCAAGTAAAGCTCAACTCCAATGTTGACATAAATTTATAGTTCTCTTTTAGCATTTTAAGAATGTGCATGTGCTAATAATTACTAGTTAAAATGAGAGTGGTAATGGGTCTTATAGATTTATGCTTCCTTTTTACATGGGAAATATGGAGTAAAATTGTCTCCTAATCTTAGTGCTTGTGAAAAAAACAGTGAAAAAGCACAGGAACTCCACAGGGATGAGATAAAAAGCACATCTGAATTTGAAAAAAATCCTTAAAATTCTAGTTAGCTTAACAGAGGGTATTTTAGAATTTAGAAACCATAAAACTGTATCACAATAAATCCTTTAAAACCATGGATATGATCCCATATAATTTATAAAACACACAAACTTATATGAAGGGTTTTTTTGCCTTTCTTGGGAGTTTGGCTAATATCCATTTTTTTTTTTCAATTCAAATTCTCAAAAATCATTCTTTTTAGTTAATGCTGGGATGTAAGAATGTGAGAATGTCTTCTGTTGTGACTACACACTTCTTGAACTTTGACATACTTGACCAATAATTGTGTTTGTGAATGCTTGGGCCTGGGCTGTGTGTGTGTCTGTGAGTACTGATTTATGTGACGAAGTTAGGGAAGGCATGAGAGCAGAGTTTGTGTTAAGTACCAAGGGAATAAGATGGACTAGGAATGGGATTACATGTATGGATGGGATAAAACTATATACTGAGCAGTGATGATTGAATTCCAAACACAAAGTAAGAGGCAGAAAGTGAAAACAGGTCATTCTTTGGGCTTGTTTACCCAAAGGAATTTCTCAGAGTTGTGAAATGCAAAGTTGACCCCCTGAGAGACTAACCAGGCCAACTGGCTTCCACTGCACTATGGGAGGAGAGCCAACTTTGCTTCAGAAGTTGAAAAGAGTAGTTTAGAATGGCAGCCAAGCACTGATGGTTGCTTTCATGAACAACTCTCCACCAGGGACTGCAATAAGAAAATCCACCCAACTCTGACCTCCCCTAAATCACTGTAAATGGAAACAACGTATAATTTCAACTACAGTGGGTAAGATTAAAGACCAAAATATTATCTTTATGGTTAATGGTTTAAATATTAGAGTAAACATTGGGCAAAATCTCAGAATCATCACTTTGGGAATGACATAAACATAAAAATAATCTCCTCGGGAAATATTCAATTAGTGAGAACGTGTTCCCCTGGCAAGCGGACCTAACAGAAGATATTGGTGGCGTTCTGCCTTAAGGCAGATTTGCAAATAATTACACAGTTTACTACCTCACACACAGCTCTGCCTGTTGTCCTTTCGCTCTCTGGAATTCTTAAAGAAGTCAACTTACAATTAGCATCCCTAATGGTTCTTCAGGGCACACATCTGACTTCTCTGGACAGCTGGCTGAGTAGCAAGATAGCTCTTAAGGCAACGCATGATTAATTTTCTGAATGTGAACGTCCAAATGCACCCATGCCTTATCAGATCAGTGAGGTACTATATATGTATAATATGTAAGCAAGAGGACAGAACTCTAGTCTAACCTCTAGAAATTCCACCAGGCTTGAAGAATGACAGAAGATACTTCACGTCCTATATTAGAATTTTCAAGTGGTACCCAGAAAGATTTAGAAGTTATATCAAAAAGCATGTGAACACTAACATTTGTAGTAATCTACAAGGGTATTGAAGGAAGGCCCTGGAGGAGACTACACTTCCTTCACAACACACACACACACACACCCCCCAAAACTTTCAAGCAGTCTTTCCCGGAAGCTGTATTCCAGTGACCCTTTGAAGTAGCAAAGTATACTCAGGATCTCATCATTCTACAGGCTAATGGGTAAAAAGTGATACCTTTCATCTTTAAAGCTTTCAGAAAAACCTGCATCATTCAAATTCTCCAAGCAATTCCCTTTCCCTTCGGAAAAATGCCCGTTTCTTCCTTCCTTCTTTCTTTCATTTTAATTTTAAAAATGTGTGTGTATGTGTGTGTGTGAGAGAGAGAGAGAGAGAGAGAGAGAGAGAAGATGGAACATCATGAAGTTATTCTCTCTTTTGTCTCCAGACATGGTGTCAGAAGTGCCATCCTGAAGAAGGAGAACACAGCACATCAAAGTTGGTTCCCCACACTGGGCTTTCAAAGAAGCATTAAACTGAGTTGCAAAAACTTTGGTTAATCTAAGCCAAAGGTCACATATCATTCCTGAAAACACTGGTATCAAATATTTGATGGTTTAGAAAAATATGTGTCCACAAAGCAATAGGTAGAGCCGATACTGTAACTAGTAAATTTTTTACTCTTTCATGTGATTGAGGATGTGAGCAGTGGAAAAATGTGCTGAACAAATAGTTAGGCAGCAGAGACTGGGATCCTTACTACTCCAATAATTTTATGAGACTCTGGGTCTCAGTTATATTGGTCCATAAAATGTGGGAAGCTCTGCCCAACTCTAAGATGATTATGATGCTAAAATGGAAAACAAATGTAAATATATATTGCCAATTTTAAAACATTGTGATATATTAAAAAGCACTCAAGTACTATCAATGGATGTGATTAGTGAAAAGTTACTATTTACAATGGTAACTTTATATTGGATGATACAGAGGATATATGAATTTCATTCTTTAAAAGATTTTCAAACTGAAATGTAGAAAAAAAAATTAACAAATTTAATAATTTGTGTTGCGTTTTATTCTTTAGTTCTAGCTGGGTACCTCTCTCCCACCAGATGATAATTCATCTCTAGTATATACATACCCAGGAGTAGGGTCTAGGCCCTTCCTTGAAAACTGTTGCCTCGGATGAGTTTATCAAGAAGAAGAAGAAGTCCTGTCTCCACTGTCATTCTTTGCCCTAAGGAACTGGGGAGGAAGTAAGAAGACTGACTTTTGATCCTGCCTTTGTCTTAGATTGCCTTCATTTAGATCAAAACACTTTGCTTTTGGATCTTTTGTGGAATCCTTTCTACTCCTCTCAGTGCTGCTGGGGCCAGGGATTTTTAAGCTTGTGTCTTTTGTAGCCATGTTTCCAGTCCTTTCTATTAGTGTTGGTGGCTTGGTCAATGGGGTTGAAATAATGAATGTAATGAATGGGTGACAAATGGGTCCTGTGCAAACATGATCAATTGTTTATCAGCAGACTAAAGACCATGCTCAATAGGGCTGTACACAGGGCTGTCCACCTATTCAGAGATGACCAGACAAGGCTCTAAGTTTTCATCCCTGGTAGACCTTGAGGCTCTGTATAAGTAGGAAGTGAGGTGAAGGCAGTGTTACAAATTACCAGAGCAGGTATGCCCATCAACACACAGAACCATTTGACAAAGACAGTGAGACTCGTTTTTTCAGAGGTTTAAGGAAACCTTTGTGAACTCATTAACTCGTTATCGCTAAGCCAACTGACAAACACTTCAGTGACCACATACGACTTTACAGAATCAGTCCAGAAAAGTCATTAAGCAAATAAACAGCAACAAATATTATTACAACAAGCAGCAATAACCCCAAACCATAGGGAAGGGGAAAAATCCGATTTTCAGAGTTGGTATATTATGTTATATTATATTATATTATATTATATTATATTATATTAAATGCAAAGTTCCAACCAAAAAGTATAAGACATGCATAGAAACAAGGTATGACTCATACTCAGGAAAAAAGCAAGCAAAAGACAGTGTTCTTTAGGAAGACCAGGTGTTAGACTTCCTAGACAAAGACTTTCAATGAGTTATTTTAGATATGTTCAAAGACATAAGGAAAACCGTGTCTAAAGAACTAAAGGACAGTAAAAGATTGATGTCTCACTAAATAGAGAATATCAGTAAAGAAACATAAACGATAGAGAAGAATCAAATAAAAATTCTTTTTTAAAAGATTTTATTTATTTATTTATTTATTTGACAGATCACAAGTAGGCAGAGAGGCAGGCAGAGAGCGGTGGGTGGAGGGGGGGGAAGCAGGCTCCCTGCTGAGCAGAGAGCCCGATACAGGGCTCGATCCCAGGACCCTGGGATCATGACCCAGGCTGAAGGCAGAGGCTTTAACCCACTGAGCCACCCAGGCGCCCCTCAAATAAAAATTCTTGAATTGGAAAGTACAAAAATGAAAAGAAAATCTCCCTAAAGGAGCTCCTCAGCAGATGTAAGCTGTTGGAAGAAAAAAATCAACAAAGTTGAAATGACATAAAGATGGATATGTACATCAATAGAAACTATCACACTTCAGGAACAGAAAAATGAAATGGAAGAAAAATTAGAAGAGCTTCAGAAACCTGTGGGACAACATTGAATATACTAAGTAAGCATCAAGGGATTCCTCCTTTTGGAGGAAGCATAAAAAATACCTGAAGGAATAAAAGACAAAATCTTCCTATAGTTGATGAAAAAACATTGATCTACAAATCCAAGCTTCTCATCAAGCTACATATAGGATAAATTCAAAGAGATCCATAACTAAAAATGTTATAATCAGTCTGTCAAAAAATAATGACAGAGAGAGAATCTTGAAAGAAACAAAAGAAAAGTGATGCATCATATACCCGCAAGCCTGATAAGAAAGATTAACAGCTGATTTTTCCTCAGAGATCGTTAAAATCAGAAGGCACCAAACACGGGCCAAAAACTGAGCACATTTCAAGGAAGAGAACATATTTCAAAGAACACTACTTCTTCGAAGAACTGAAGGAAAAAGACTGTCAGGTAAGAATTCTAAATCCAGAAAAAACTATCCTTCACCAATGAAGGAGAAATTAAGGCATTTCTAGATTAAAACAAAAACAAAAACAAAAACAAACAAAAAAAAACACAGAATTTGTTGCTGGCATGGCTTCCTTACAAGAAATATTAAAGGGAATCCGTTAGACTGAAGTTAAGGACACTAGGCAATAACCTGAATACACGTGTATAAAAAGCAGCAAAGGTAACAAGAGGTAAATGGAAAAGACAATATAAATGTACTCTTTCTTTATAACATCTTTTTTCTATGTCATTTAAAGAAAAAGACATAGAGCAGTAATTATAAATCTCTATTGATGGGTGTACAGTATATAAAGTTGTTATTATATGACAATAACAGCATCAAGGAATGGGGCAAGAATAGAACTATATGGAGGCAAAGTTATTTATACTGTTGAAATTATGTTGCTATTAATAGGAAATAGACTGTTATAGAAAAAGTAATAACAATACTCCTCAGGGCAGTTATTAAGAATATAACTAAATATATATTAAGAACACATATATAATATATAGTTATATATAAAGGAAAATATAAAATATATAAAATATATATATAAAGAAAAATACAAAGGAGTTAAAATACTGCAAAATATCTCTTTAACACAAAAGAAGGAAGTAATGGATCAAGAGGGGAATGAAAATAAGAGAAGACATATAGAAAACAAATAGCAATATGACAGATGCAAATTCTACCTTCTCAGTAATAATGTTAAATATAAATGAATTAATCACTCTAATTAAAAGGCAGAAATTGGCATAATAGATGCAAAAGAAAGATCCCATTATATGCTGCTTATAAAAAACTCACTTTAGTTTCAAAGGAATAAATAAGTTGAAAGTAAAGGAACATCAACAATATATAGGAGATTTGCTCAATGTAACATTATTCAGCCATAAAAAGGAATGAACTACTGATATATGTCACATTATGGATGAACACTGAAAACTTTATATTAAATGGAAGAAGTCAAACTTAAAAGATCGCATATTATTTGATTCCATTTATATGAAATGTTCTGAAAAGTAAATCCATTCAGATAGACTGTAAGTTCGTGGTTTCCAAGCTGTGGTGGAAGGAAGGAATAGGGAGTGAGTGCTAATGGGTACAGCATTTCTTGTTGGGGTAATGAAAATACTTTGGAATTACATAGTATTGATGGTTGCATAATTTTATGGATATGCAAAATGAATTGTTATGGAGTGTGAATTATATCTGAAAAAAGAGAAGAACATTATAAGGTCAAATATTCTTAACAAATTTTAAACTGTTTATTCTTGCTAAATACCTATTATATATAGGCACTTTACATATATTATCTCATTTATACCTCAAAATATCCCGTAGGATCTTACACAAAATAGAAAACCGCAGGTCCTGCTCTAAATCAAATCTGCATTCTACTAAATCAAAACTTGCATTCTAACAACTCTACCTAGTTCTTGTGATTCTCTCACATTTTCACACTTGAGAAACTACGATGAGGCTCCCATGAAAATGTCCTATTCATATAATGAACATGGCCCACCAAATAACGTTCCTTAGCAGACGTGGCAGCAGCCACATGCATTCAAACCAGGACAAAATTGTGCATTCTTCCTATAGCATGACTTTTTCCTCCTCCCCCAACTCTAAGGATCACTCCTGTATAGTAAATGTGGGGAAAACACAGATTTGTATCAGGTCTGTCAAGGGGTCAGCAGTCCACTCACTACTTGTTAAAGCTTCCCTGGCCCCACAACTAACCTCCATATTTTATGGCTGTGTCCACTCTCCTTACTCCAACACATCTCTGTCTCAAGGCTGTCCGTGTAGGTCCCTTTACTGATGGTGAAGGTAGTGGAGGGAAAGACATCACAGCATTTCAGAGCAGATAATTTAAAAGCAACCTATTAAATGTATCTGTTCTCAAAAGCCTCTGATCTACCAGCTCTGCATTGTGCTTCGGACTTTCCCCTCCTCTGCAGTCTCTTCCTTGCTACCAAATTGCTCCACTCAGTCTAACCAGGAAGCTCTCTTCTTCCTGCGAAGCTTCTTGAAAATCTATACTTTCACCTTATTATTGGGAGCAAGTCTACTCTTTTCTCTTCTTATCCACTTTCTGAGGGCTCCTTATCCACACCCAAGTGGGTCATCAGTGTGTTTTCACACACAAAAGTGCATTATAACGGAAGGCTTTCATTCTGGTCTCTGTTAAGAGTTACATGGGACTGGGGCACCTGGGTGGCTCAGTGGGTTAAGCCGCTGCCTTCGGCTCAGGTCATGATCTCAGAGTCCTGGGATCAAGCCCCGCATCAGGCTCTCTGCTCTCTAGGGGAGCCTGCTTCCTCCTCTCTCTGCCTGCCTCTCTGCCTGCTTGTGATCTCGCTGTCAAATAAATAAATAAAATCTTTAAAAAAAAAAAAAAAAAGAGTTACATGGGACTCCATTTGGCCGTGGCTTTAAGTAAATTCTTTCCCACCTTCGCCTTAATGGATTTATCTTGTCAGAACATAAATACCTTACATTTGTGAACGTAAAATATGAAAACAGAGTGTGACTAAAGAGTTCGAGGAGGCGAGAGCTTAAGCAAGACTCAGCTAGCACTTATGCTAGACAGACCAAGATGCAGGGCTTTGGATATAGGCTGTGAACCAAGCAGTGTGATTAAACTAAGGCTTCCTGGCACAGAAATGGGCTAAGCATGGATTAGAAAACATGCAGCACTAGGTAGGGTTAGTGTGGACATACACAGAATTTTCTTTCTGTCCCTACTTCTTCCTCTGGTCCTTTTTCTAAGCATTTGTTTTTATTTATTTATTTTTTTTAACAAGTAGTCTGACAAAAGGAAGTTGAATTACCCAAACATAAATCATACTGTCAAAGGTTTACTAAAATTGGAACAAGTCTCAACTCATTTATAACATAATTCTTATATAAAGCTGTTTTTACTGATGTATAGTTGACACACAATGTTACGTTAGTTTCTTATATAAAATGTTTTCTTTTGTTAGAGTCCCGAGAAAGGAAAATATTGTTCTAGCCATCACACTGTTTTGAATATTGGGTATATTTCCCTCCCCTCCAACCCACCTTCCCTCGTTTCCTTCCTTTCCTTCTTCCCTCCTTCTGTTGACCAAGATGAGGCTGTAAAACCACCAAACACATTTATTGGGGGTCTTAGGGATTGCAATCTGGCAGACAGAACAGACCAAAATTGAAAGTATACTCCCAATTGCAAGTGGGGAGGACAGACTAATAAAGACAAGAAAATCCCATAAGGTTATGTAAGTTCTTGTGAAAGAATTATGATTGGTAGTGACAGAGTTAAACTGACTAATACACAATTGGTTATTCACTTAACAGATGCTACATTATCTATGTTTCAGTGCAAAGTAGAAGGATGTGTTCCAGGAGGCCTGGGGATGAAACCGACGAGTCCCTATCCATGGGAGTGTAACATTCGTGGTGTCTACCAACTGAAACAGGAGAGGTGCATAGCATTGCCTCTCGCTGTCTGCCTCACCCTGTTCTGAATGACTTTTAGCA
The DNA here is from genome assembly GCF_002288905.1 of Enhydra lutris kenyoni. Lineage (NCBI taxonomy): Eukaryota > Metazoa > Chordata > Mammalia > Carnivora > Mustelidae > Enhydra > Enhydra lutris. Next base: position 34,024,771 of record NW_019154096.1, on the reverse strand, counting down.
CTGCTTACTTCACTTTGGAATTTCCTTGCACCCTTCTTTCCTTTCTTCCTCCCTCCTTCCCTCCCTTTCTTGTTCTTTCTTCGTCACCCTCTTTTATAAACGCAGTATGGGAAGAGTCATATCCCATTTAATTTATGTTAATTTGATGATTTTTAACCTAAGTATCTTTCATTTTTATGTTTTTAGAGCTGGGGAGGGGCAGAAGGAGATGCAGAGAGAGAGAGAATATTAAGCAGGCTCCATGTCCAGCATGGAGCCCAGCAATGGGGTTCAATCTCATGACCCTAAGATCATGATCTGAGCGGAAATCAAGAGTCAGACAGATGCTTAACCAACTGAGCTACCCAGGTGCCCCAAACCCAAGTATCTTTTAATTTATATATTTGCTTGTATTTCATTTTCCATATTAATGTTTACAAAGCATTATAAATTACATTCTGCTTCCAAATGTTTGTATTTAGATTATTTTTTCTCTAGTAAATACTTAGTTTTTGTTGTTGTTGTTGTTGTTGTTGTTTTGTTTTTTAAAGTAAGTGTCAGGTAATTGTAGTAGACATTGTTGGTGCACTGCCAGATCCCCTCCACACCTTTTGCCATTTTTGTGTGACCCTCCACTAACATTGGTGTGGTCCTGCTCTCAGTGGGGTGCATTATCCCTCTTCCTTGGGAGACCACCAGAGCCTTCTTGACTGGACATGCAGAGAACCTGAAACATCTGGGAGTTTACATTCCCACCAAGGGTGCTCTAAGCCTTGACTAACTGGAGTAAGAGTATGAAAGTTCAATTCTTCTTATTTCAAGTTGGCACAAATTCTGGACCTAACCTACACTCCATTTCCCCTATAGCATTTGGCTGAAGTCTTTCTTCTGGGAGACTTTTTGCCCCAGATCACACCCTAGCTAGGGTCTTTCCTTTCCTGTTCCGGTTTCCCTCACTTCCCCTGAGAGTGCCCACAAATCTTCTGGGCTACCTAACCTGTGGTAGGAATGTTTTACTGTGAAGAAAGGAGAGAAGGACTACTTTGGAAAGAGGTGAATTGGGGAAAATCAGAAGAATTAAGGCTACAAAGAAACTTTGCATGGTATCAAGTAAAATTCATCCCTCATTTTTCATATATGAAAGCTGATGTGCACCAAGAGAGAGTATGTAGTCCACAGTCTGGACTAGTACCAATACACACACCCAACCCCCCACCCACCCCCCCCCCACACACATCATATCTCTATATCGTATATATGTTATATATAATTGCATAATATAAATGCATACACACACATATATTCATTTGACCACTTATAAGGGATCAGCATAACACATGATTCTGCAACCATATTTCTTTGAATGAAGATCCTGGTTCTACTACTTCTAGTTTTATGATCTGTGGCGTTTCTTTTTTTTTTTTTTTTAATTTCTTTGTTTTTATTATGTTCAGTTAGCCACTGTTGATCTATGACATTTCTTTCAGCCTCTCTGCTTCAACAACCTTGACTATAAAGCTATATTATATGGTTAAATTATTAAATGAAATAATACATACTAAGGGATTGGAACAGTTACTGACGTGAATCATTACTGAGGAAAAAAATGACTTAATTCAATGTTCTTTGTATATATCATGTAAGCTTGAGCTAAATAGTTTAAAACGTTATTGAAACTTTTTTTTCACAAAGCCCTTTAATGTTGCTTCCTTTTATTCACAAAAACTTTGTATTTCTAAAGAGGAGGTTGAGGCTTCAGATAGAATCATCTGAATGTTTTGCAACCTGGTAATATTACCTTCCACCAGCCCCGCCCCCCAATCTCAGTTATGAATGATAACAAGCTACAGAGAACACGAAAGGACCAAGATATAGAAGGCAAGTGACACCTCCAGGGGCCGATCCCAAGACAGCTTTATTGATGCAACTTGGAATATCAATAATGCTAAGTATAGGTCAGCTAGGCCACGATAGCCCAAGCTATGGGCAACTGGGTGGTTGAGTTCAGAGAATTTATTGCAAAGTCCGTGAGCTCTTCTTGCAAGGTGAAAGAAAAGCTGGAATAATCTGACAACCAGATAATTCATCATATGAGGGAGAAGGAACACAACGTGGATTTCTACATGTGTGAGAGTATCTGCGAAGCCACGCCTGATCCGTTCTTAACAGGATTCAGTGGCAGCATCCTACATGCAAATTGATCATACGGTCATATAATCATAGGATGGCCATTATTTTAAAAAGCAGTGTCACAGGAACTACGGAGGGGGAATAAATACACTTTCCTTAGATACCGTCAGGCCAAAGTGAGGTGACTTTAACGTTTGATATCTGATGAAAACACCTAATAATAAACCTGTTAAGAGTATCTGATTGCCAGATCCCCATGTAAAGCCTTAGCCACTGAACGCTAGAATAAATTTTAACTCACAGCCAGAAACAAGACCAAAATGCCATTTTAAATGTTCAGGAAAGCCTAGTTCACATAAATAACCCCCAAAATAAATCTGCATGAAATTCACAAGCTGTGTTGTATCATATAATTTTCCCCTTCCTTTTCCCTTTTTTTCTGCTTTTATGTTAAAGATTTGGCTCATACATATACTTAAGCATGGAACAAAATTTTACCAGAAGACTTTTACTACCAAATAATGAAATCCCATTGAGAACTTTCGGGGTAGCTGAGGAAGAGACCTTTCTCACAAACACAGAATTTCAGTGCTGCCATATTCTATGAGAAAGATGCTTTTCTGACTTCCTACTATTCAAAATTGAAGTAATTTAAAAATAATTCAGACAAAGATGGCAGGCAGATCTCTTTAGCAGCCACGTTGCAATAGTATAAGCGGAAGTTACACTTCATCCAGTTTTGCAGCTTCGAGATTATGCAATTCTCGATGAATTTTTAATTTTATTAAATTCACATTACTTCACATTTTGTGTGTAAAGGCAGACTTTATTACTATTTTATATACTACTATTTCGAATATGCATAAAATGTACCCATCTCTTACAGATAAGTGTGGCAAGCATTAACCACAGACGACAACTTTTAGGAGAGATTCAAGATTTCAATAGATTCAACTATTTTTATAGCTCAAAAATGGATTGTGGGGACACCTGGGTGGCTCAGTGGGTTAAAGCTTCTGCCTTCGGCTCAGGTTATGACCCCAGGGTCCTGGGATGGAGCCCTGCATTGGGCTCTCTGCTCAGCGGGGAGCCTGCTTCCCCCTCTCTCTGCCTGTCTCTCTGCCTACTTGCGATCTCTCTGTCAAACAAATAAATAAATAAATAATTTTTAAAAAATGGATTGTGTCCCAAGGATAGGAAATTGGAGATGAAGGGTAGGGGAGAGGACAGTGGCAAGGATGACTACGAGATTTCCAGGTTGGTTCTCTGGATGTATGATGGGGACTTGCCTGGGAAAAGGGCTGCTGGAGCAGACTTCATTTGTGGAGTTCAGGAATTTGGTTTGGGGTATATTGAATCAGAAGGCTGGTGGAGCAATATACTAGGTAGTTTGATGTAAAATTCTGTAGTTTGGGATGTCTGGGTGGCTCAGTCGGTTAAGCAGCTGCCTTCGGCTTGGGTCATGATCCCAGGGTTCTGGGATCGAGTCCCACGTGGGGCTCCTTGCTCAGCGGGGAGCCTGCTTCTCCCTCTGTCTGTTGCTTTCCCTGTTTGTGCTTTCTCTCATTCTTTCTCTGTCAAATAAATAAAGTCTTTAAAAAATAAAATAAAATTCTGTAGCTCACAGAAAGTATAAATGTGTATATAAACTAAGAGCTCCAGATTTTTGTTTTACTTGTGCTTATTTTATTTGGTTTTCTTCTGCTGCTCTTTGAAAAAATAAAGGAATAGAACCTCTCAACATTCCATGGCCCATTCCAACTTTACGGATGCTCACAATCCATGTGGAAATTTCTCTGAGTATAAATTAAATAAGACTTGCCCCGATGGGAACCAAATAGACTTGGATTCACCTCCAAATTCACAGGTATTAGAAGACAGACTATCGTTTGGGTGAAGATTATGTACAACACACACAATTCATCTGCAGGCACTGCTTTCATGCTGAGTTATGGAAAAAAGTCTGAGGTACAAAAATTCTTATCAGATATATCCTGAGCCATATGGAAAACAAAAATAAAACCAAAGATTATTCTTCTGATAAAAAATGTTCTTTTTATAGCTTAAATTAGAGTCTGTCTATAGAAAACTTGGGAAATTTGAAGACAGTATTATACTTTGCAGTCATATGTTTTTGAGAACCAAAATTACAGTTTAAAGTGTTTTTTTTTTTTAATTTCTAAGCACTGATCTGCCAAAAAAGAAAGTTACATTGCTTGAAAATTTTTCAACTTTGATAGAATAGATAGGTGTTTTCTTGAAGGATACCTATTAAGTCATCCCATCCTAATTCCCATCTTAACCCTCTTCTCTCTACAGTGGTTTTTGTTCCAACCCGTATGAAAATCAAGCTACTTCATTTCTATTGATGTGTGATGCTAACTCAGCCCTTCCTAGCTGTGATTCTTTTTCTAGTATCAGCTCTGTTCTCTGCCAAGTGATTTAGAAGCATAAACCTAGAAATCTAAACTCAGATTATGACCATTTGCAAGGCCAGTAACTTCAGTGGTGGAACCCACTGCCCTAAATCAAAGCACAAAAGTGCAAGTATTTGCCTGACTGGACAGGGAGCTTATAAATGCTATATAATCACAGTGCCAAAAGATGAAGATAAATGATTCCATGTAAGCCAAACGTTATGTTTTGGTTTGTCTTGAACATAAATACATGTCTGGGAGTGTAAGAGAAGACTGTTAGAAATAACTCCAAACAAAGGAGTGGGCTTGAATCCCAGCTCTGCGTCACATTAAGCGTAAAGCTGTAGACAGAGATTGCGTGTCGGTGAGTTTAAGATCATCTTCTGTAAAAGGGGGTGATGATGCTTTCTCCGCATGGTCATGGGGAGGACCAAATGTCATAAACATAAAGAACATGGATGACACGCGCGCCCTTTGGCATATCTGTACGAAGAAAAAAATGCTATGGAAATAATGGTCCCAGGAAAGACAATGTTTAGGACAAATAAATGTGTTCTAGGTAAGTCATTCTGGGGAAGAAATAGAGTCACAATAACCATGACAAAGGTGAGCCTCTACTCACTGTTCTGAAATGGCAGCTCCTTTCAAATTCCTCCAAAGATACAGGACACATACACTTAGGCATGTGTAGTCTTAGATTAAAAGGCCTTTAGGGGCGCCTGGATGGTTCAGTGGGTTAAGCCTCTGCTTTTGGCTCAGGTCATGAACTTAGGGTCCTGGGATCGAGCCCCACATCGGGCTCCCTGCTCCGCGGGGAGCCTGTCCCCCCACTGCCTGCCTCTCTGCCTACTTGTGATCTCTGCCAAATAAATAAATAAAATCTT